>NW_028185239.1:2333435-2449279 GCF_003343005.1 Rhea americana | reverse complement strand
TTTTTTTTTTTTCCTTCTCCTCTCTCTCTCTTTTTCTCCCTCCCCCCATCTATGCTTACAGTACCAACAACTATACTTTTGAGACTTTGTTTTGATAGTCTGAACTACCTGGTTCAAAAAAAAAAAAATCAGCTCTTAAGCTTATTTTTAYGCAAACTGTTAATGACAAAGGTCATCTTAAACACGCTGCATTGTGTTTCTTGTTGCTCAGTATGACCTTCAGATCTTAGGCATCACTTTACGTCAGTCATGAAAAAATAATTGGTAAAACAAACTACTGAGCAGTAGATGCATAAAAGGAAATAGCTTGTGCATGTTATATAAAGTCTCAAGCTGAAGTAGTCTTTTTTTTTTTTTTTAATCTTTAGTGTGTAGGTAGACGTAACAGGACTGTTTTTTTTTGTCAATACTGTCAGGTGAAATTAAATTGAGGTGACTACCATGTAGTGTCAAAAACGTAGTTATAGGCTACTGTCTTGCCCCCCCCCCCCCAAAAAAAGGGGGGGGAGCATAGGAGGATTTTGAATTTCAGCAGTGTGTACATTTGACTGGGAAAGACTTTTAGATAGCAGCTATAAAATATGGCTGATATTGGTGGTGTTCCCAGATGGGAGTGGGTGTTTCTGTATGCAGTAAATTGCTGTACTAATAGATGATCTTCTTGATGGTCATCTCTGAAGTTGGCTGGACACTGACTGGTGCTATGGCAGGTCACACAGTGCTAGCATAGCCTAGAGCTGGAATTGTAGATCTTGGTGGTGCTGGGCTGCTGCAAGCTCTGTGTTGTGCTGCAGAGCAAGCGAGGCCAAAAGTGGTAACTACCTCAAAAAGGTATTTACTGTGGTAAGCACYTACAGAGATCAGGCAGAGCGGGGAGCTGCTGCTGCCGTGTACCCCTTTTCAAGTGGTTTGCCTCCTGGCAGAGGTACATGTACCACAAGCTGGGGAATTTCTCATTTTTGCGGTAAACCCCCCAYGTAACAGACTTCTGATAGCTTGATATATTGCTTTATCTAGGTTTGTGTTAGTAAAAATGTGCATTGAAATTCTACAGCCTTACTATATTATTATTATTATTTCAATTTTTGTTCAAGTGATGTGAATATCAAAAGGCCAATATTMCCCAGTGGACCTGATTCAGTGATTGTAAAGCCCAAGGCATTTTCAGGTAAAGTAAACTTTGTAAGATTCTTGTTTTTAATTCATATTTAAAATCATAAAAAGACCCAACAGTCATGAGTTAATAATAAATTGTTTTGTTTTTATAGTAAAGAATAGAAATAAATGTTTAAATTCATATTGAGAAAACAGAGGTATTTCAGTGTTACTGTAATGTAATGTAAGCTCAGGATTATTAACAGAGTGCGTCTAAAATTATGTAGCTTAACAGGATTTTTTTGGAAAATAAAAAATTCCRAGTTTGCTATTTTCTTGCCAGAGATGCCTTTTTCTTCTAGCATTTACTCAGAGATGTAAAATGTCTTATAACTGCTCATATACTCTCAAGTTAATCTACCAAACCAGCTTTGAGGTTTTGTTTCATAATTTTTCTGTTGCTAAGAATTTTGTGTAATAGATTTTCGTAATTTGTCAATAAGTATTATCATCATTAGTGTTACCGCAGGGTCTAGGAACCTACAGTTGTCGACCTAATTGGACCTAACTGACTTAAAAAACCTAATTGTCTTATACCCCTATAAAATAAAGCCCTACAAAATATGTGATACACAGAGAATTCCTACTTAATTGAAAGTTTTTCAAACTGTTTTTCTATGAGGCTGCAGGAAATGTTAAAAGATACAGTTCCTGACCTCAGCAATAAAGTCTTAATAGAAAACAGACTACAGCATCTCTATCTCTTACTTCTGCTATTGCAGACACTAAAAGGTAGAGCGCTGTTATTAGGCCAGCAACATTTTTCTCTTTTCTCCCTTTGGATGAGGTCTTCCCTCCCCACCCCACACAATTGCTTAGTTTTTCTTTATTTCCTCTTAGAAACTAATGCTAATTTAAGATTTAATGGTATCACCCTTCTGTTTTGGTGGCACAGTTACCAAGGTTGATGCCTGCCTGCATTTCCTGAGGATTAATGATGGATTAGAAAATGTTGATAAAGAAGGCACAGTATTTTTCAGGGAAACTCCTTCCAACAGAAGAGTCTATATACAATAAACTTAATACCATGGAATAATGGTYGTGAATGTTTAGATTTCTTAGGACAGATGCATAGTTAAATTAATTGCTTTGCCATTTGATTTGTTGCAAACACGTTTCTGTTTCGGAGGAAACATAGTAAAGCTTATTTTTAAAACAGTGTCAAAATTATCTTTTCTTCCTCCCTCCTGCTATATCACAGCCTGTTTTTTAACTAGTACCTTTTCTGAAATACAAGTTTCTGCTTTTATTATTCAGATTGGAACTTTTAACTAAAATCTGAAAGTAATGACTTTCTAACTTCTGAAGCAGAACTGATAAGATACTGAAAATAGAATGAGATTGTGTTAGGTTTACTATGAGGCGCCAACAAGCTGTTCTAATTTTATATATGTATACAGCTTATCTAAGAATCAAATTTTTTTAAAAAAGCACACTCCTTACATCAAAACTTAACAAACAGAAGTGAAGTTGTGAATTTACATTATGAGTTAGTCTTTAATCATATACTAGGGTTTTTCCTTTCCCTATAGGATTCCTGTTTCATTCAGATTGGATGACTGAATTTCACTAATCAGAGGTTTTTTATCTTCCTTCATTCAGCCTAGTGCCTTATTTACTTCATAGTATTTAAATAATTTTCTGAAAATAAAATTATTAACATTTTTGTAAGGGCTCTTTCTGTGGCACTCATTATATAGTTTGAGCAATGCAAACAGCATTAGTATGCTTTTACAGTATCCCCATGAGAAGGCTGAGATCTACTCATGTAGGACACGATAGAAGGTTGCATAAAACTATTAAGTCTAAAAATGCCATTTAGTGGTAGATGTTTAAAGATGCCTAAAGTCCTTTCTTCTTTTTTTTGTGCATGTGTGGTTAGAGATTTTGGCTACATCTGTGCTATAATTTAAGCATGTACTAGAGGATGCTTCTAGGCACTGGAACTCTGCTGCCTGTACTCTTACATAGTTAAAATGGTCCCCTGTGTTTTGTGTTTTGTTTTTTGTTTTGCTATGGCAACCTATACCTTTCCAAATAGTTGCAAGTTAGGACATGCCAAAGACTATTCTTTATAAGTAGTTGCCATGCTAAGGTATCTAAAAGTTTAAATTGATGGACATGGCTGTACCATGCAGCTGGATTTGGTGATTTGGTGTGAGGGAACAGCTCTGTGCTTCTTCCATTTGCTGCTGTAGATGTAGCCATTGAGAACTCTTATGTTCAGACTGCTTATCCCAGGCAGAGAAAGGGTAAAGGGATCTGTAGCAGAGAAAGTTTGAAATCTATGGAATTAAAGACTATCATAATTCATATGTACAAGGGGCACATATAAAATTCTTATCGATAGTTTTAGCACTGGCATTTCCTAGTTTTGGAGTCCTTACTATTCAGACTTCATTTTTTCCATGTGTGTGGATGGAGCAGGAGTGTCAGTATGTGCGTAATTGCATAGGTGGATTTTTTTTTCTTTCTTTTTCCTGGCCACTAGAGGGAAGAAGTGCACTTTGGCAGAGAGGACTACAGGTACTGACAGCAGAGGAATAGCRAGGCTTGGGGATTCTGGGGTCCTACTGAGACTGGGAGAAATACGTTCTCTTCTGATCTTCCAGCTCGTGTTCCCCTCTACCTTTTGCACTCAAGACTGGGCACTTCTGTCTAAAGTGCAAAACATGGCAGGTGTTGGTTTTTACTTTTTTGTCATCAGAGATAGCAGTTAACTTAAACTGTAAGTGGCCAAGCAGCTCTGTCAGTAATTGTGAGTGTTGTTGCAGAAACAGGRGGGAAAAGTACTTGGGCTGCAAAGAAATGAGATGCTTTGAGCTTTTTAATYTGTATGGTATATTTTTGTTGATTTGCTTTAAGTTAGGGAAAGTGTTCATATATCAATGGCTATATGCCCATGAAGGTTATGGAGGCTATTTTTGCTGTTGTATGTTAACTTAAAAGAATTTTCCTCTTCTAGATTCAAGCGATATGGACAAAGCTGAAGATCCCAATGTTTCCCCTTCTGGTTATTATTATCAAGACCTCTGGAAGCCCAGAACACACAGGATCCATCACTTTAACRAGTCAGAGGATATTACCAAGTGCTTACATGGAAAAGTAATCCAGTTGTTTGGAGACTCTACAATAAGGCAGTGGTTTGAATATCTGACAGGATTTGTTCCAGGTTATTTTTTTTATTTGGTTTTGTCCTTGTAAGGCATTTGYGGAGCTTTATTTCTTACATCTCAGATGCAGAGTTTGTCTTTTTGAATGCTAATGGCAAAATAAAGGAAGAGGAAAGTCAAAACATCAAAGGTGCTGGCAGGAAGGCAGTCGGTCATATTTTTGAGTGGATATTGTAAATGTATGCTCAACTGCTTTGGAAAGAGGGCCCCAACTTAACTTCAAAGCTGTCATTATAAAAAGTGCCATCAGTGAAGGAGGCTGCTGTTAGCACTGTGAGCTAGCCTGCCACCAGGTGGCACACGGTACCTGTGTAAGGCCTTGCAGGAGCTCCAAAACACAGTAACTTTGGAGCAAAGTAGTAATTGACTTGTGTTAATGTTGGCTGGTTTGGGGCTCTTTCTTCCATTTCCCTTATTTCTAGCTTTTCCTTAAATAACAGAGCTTCAGTAGGCAATTAGACATTACTCTGTCGTTCCCAATCCCTCCCTGGCCCCTGCAAGCAGTTAAGTTTTGTTGAAATGCAGACTTCGAGAATCATTAATGCCTACAGGTTAAGTAGGCTTTGAATTTAATGGAACCCCAAAGTGGCCAGAAGGCTTCCTATTAACACTGGATTCAGAGGGTAGCTCTGACTGAAGGGACTTACTTTGAAAGATCCCTTTTTACAAGAGAGAAGAAAAGCAAGCTGGAAAGTTAGTAAAAGGCCTTGGCATCCTGGTGAAGCTGCTATCTTGCAAACGTCAACATCAGCTCCACTCTGAAATATGTAGCTAGCACATGTATGATGCTCACGTTCTCTTTTGTTTTAGGGTGCTGAATATTATGTTTGTGTTCCCTTGTCTGTTGTTACTGTTGCCCTATGGCCATAGCCATAGCATAGTGCAAGGTGGCATGAGAGAGAAAAATTAATACTTGTTCTTGGGTTTTTAGATCTAGTGGAATTTAACCTGGGGAGTCCTAAGAACGTGGGCCCGCTCATGTCTGTGGACCTGAAGCGCAATATCCTACTGAAGTTCCGCTGCCATGGGCCGCCCATTCGCTTTACAACAGTCTTCAGCAGTGAGCTGCGCTATATTGCTAATGAGCTGAATGGCATTGTGGGAGGCAGAAACACTGTGATAGCCATAACTATATGGTCCCACTTCAGCACTTTTCCTGTGGAAGTGTATATCCGGCGGCTGAGGAACATTCGCAGATCAATTATTCAACTGCTGGATCGTAGCCCCAAGACTGTAATTGTCATTCGAACTGCCAATGTTCAGGAGCTTGGGCCAGAAGTGAGTCTCTTCAATAGCGACTGGTATTCCTTTCAGCTTGACTCTGTCATGAGGAAAATGTTCTCAGGAATTGCTGTGCACTTTGTGGAYGCCTGGGAGATGTCTCTGGCTCACTATTTGCCACATAACTTGCACCCAAAAGAAGTCATTGTTAAGAATCAGATAGATGCATTTCTATCTTATGTATGTCCTCTACAAACTTAGCATAATTAGGTATCCCTATTATCATGTTTTGCTGTAGCTGAGGTGAAGTTGCTCCTTGTCAGAGCTAGCAATCTCTGCTGGATGATGTGGAGAAACTCTGGTTTTTGCAGTTGTGTGCAGTGCCAGTTGGCTGCCCTTAGCTTTGGGTAGCTCTGAAAGACAGTGAAGAGGAACTGACTGTTCAGGCCATATCTTCCTGCAAGGTTGGTTCCTTTCAGCCTTATCATTCATATCTCAGATTATTAGACAGTTCCTTAAATTGGTAAGATATGATAGGAAAGTACATGGGTTCTTAGCTTCACTAGTTACCTGCACTGCGTACTTAATCTGTACGACACTGATTCTGTTGCCAGAGTCTTGCTGCCCAGAAGTATTGTAACCTGGGAAAGAGACTTTTCTGGGAGCAGTCTTCCTCCTGACATTCCAGGGTTGGAGGGACATCTCCTCCAGTCACATGTCAGTGAAGCACAGTGTGCAATGTCTCTTCTTGTTTCAAAGCCCCAGTTAGAAGTCTGGAGGGGTTGTCCTAAAACTACTAATATCAATCAAGAAAGCACAATTAAAATGTCTGTAATGTTTATCAAGTCATCAAGAGTGTTTATTGGAATTTAATAGAGCACACTAATCAGGCACACTTGATGTTTTCAGGTAGCTGCTAAATAATGCAAATACCCAGCACTTTAGTTTGGGTTCCTGTACTACTGTGTCTCATCTGAGCTTTGATACACTGTCTACTTCTTGCTTTATATGTAAGGAACAAATGTGTATATGACTATTTTAGCGAAGGCACTGTCTCAGGTAGTTTCTGGAAGATCAAATTAAAATGGCAGGTATGCCCACTCAAAGCTTAAGATACTTCCTAAYGAGAATGTTTACTTCTGTGTTAGATGAACCTATTCTGTTATGTTGCTGCGAAGCTGGGCTTCTACATCTGGTGTGGAGGAGCCAACTGACTTGAACGCACTTGACAATGTTTGGCGAATGACTAACAGTATGAGCCTGTCACACACTAGTGTCAAGGTCATACAACAGCTTTCTCCTTCGTTCCACCCCTCCCCCTGCCTTCAGTGATTCTTTTATCATTTATTCATCAGCTTCACTGCTGCCARTATAGAGGGTAAAAAAACAACAAAAACCTACCCCAAAGCCAAACATGTCCAGTGTTGTCTTCCATGTGGATGCTTTGTAAATGTTTGCTATTTTRCCAGTAGTAAAGTTGGAGGTTTTGAGGCCTCTTGGAGTGGTGTTTTTTGCTGCTAATTTGATTGAATCTGTCTATAGTTTTAACTCATTGCACTTTGTTTTAGTGTTTTGATTAAATTCAGCCCACSAAAAAAAGCAACAGAGATGTGTTCTATGTTGTTTTATTTCTGATCCTGCTCAAGGCAAAGATAGTCTTTGCCAGTGGCTTTACTAAGAAATGTGTCAAGACAGTAATGGAGTGCTTCTGAGGAAGCTCATCATGCTTAAAGAGAACATGAAAGCTGATTCTTTTGGGAGCAAACTGAGAAGATGAAAATTAATAAGATAAATTGGTGGGAGTAATTGAAATGTCATCATATTAGGTGTGTTTTTACTCTGCCAGATTTTGCCCTGTGTTTAGGGAGATTGTGCTCTTATCGCTGAAACCTGAAGCGAACTAATGCTACCAGCTACAGGGACAGTATCTTATGCTATTTGTTCATTTTAAAGGACAATTGAGAACTGTTTTAAAAACAAATGCTTTTAGGATCTGCTTATAAACTTACTAAGTTTAAAAGGTTTAAAAATGACAGGATGAGACGGATACATGCAGCTAGCATTGACTTTTTTTTTTTTTTTTAACTTTAGTATTTTAATGGAAATTTATCCTACGCTAAAAAGAGACCACACCAGTTCAGGTCTGGGAAGGTAAACCACCACAATGCAAAATGACCTTTCATGTTTTCCAGGTGTGTTTTTTACAATAGGTGGAGTGTAAAGCTTTCATCCTGAAGAAYAAATCTATCCAAATAATGTTAATAAACAGAAGATACTTTAGACTTTGGAGGAAACTRCTTAATTTTTGGACTAGCCCTTTGGTTTTCCTCATAAAGCCATATCATGTGTGAATGTGCTGTGGGTTGAATGTTGCAGTGTTCACTACTGTACCTTAACAGCAACTATTTATAGCTATTAGCTACCAAGAGTAAATAGATAGGAACAAATCTCTGAATGTTTTGATAATTGATGGAGAAAGAATAGGATTGCTATTTGCAACAATGTCTAATCAGCTTCTGGTAGAATCTCTCTTTTAGGTTAACTAGGTTCTAGTTATTAATTAGTTAAGGTTCTGACTAATTCTTTTTAATAACAGTTTAACTTTTAGGTCATGAACTTGAAAGAAATTGCTAGTTAGTTTGGAATGAGGATCAATATTAAATTTATTTTGGGCCCAGAAATAGGAAGGAGAAGGGGAGAAACTGAAGAATTATTAATGTTAAAACAAGTTGAAGGCTGGAGACACTATGCTTTTATATGTCATTCAGTTGAACTGTAAACATGTTTTTGTTTCTGTTCTCCTCTTGTTGCAAATTGCACCAGTTGTATATGTACTGTCTGTAGAAATATCACAGGCAATAATATATTTTTAAAATCAGTTTCTGTCCTTAAGCTTTTAAGCTTCTAAATGGATTTTAATGGGGACTTAGGTTAAGCTGTTGGTTATTTTTTTTTYCCCAAGTTTATTAATATGAAACAGGACTGGAAGGGAATTTCTGGCTTGTCAGATATCTTYTTTCACATGTAAAAATTCATCTGTCATGAGACTTTCAATGCCTTGTTTTCTATTTCTTCCCATTTTCTTCAGCTGAGGGGAAGAAATTGTATTAGATACTTGCATTCCCACTCTGAGCCTTTTGATTATTAACCTTTCAGGAGCAAGATCCTCCTTGCCTTTTTCTTTTCTTTTTTTTTTCTTTTTTTAATTATTCAATACTCAGCTCACTTAAATACCAGTGAAAAGACTTCATATTTTTACAGTGATCATCGGAAGATTTCAGAGCAATTTATAAAATGGTTGATGTGAAGCTTAATCTCTGTTTTACAGATGAGACTGCACAGTGGTTTCTTTTTCTTTTTCTTTTTTCTTTTTTTTTTCCCCTTCTGATCACTTTCAGAATCTTTTTATTGTCTTAGGTAGGTTTATTAGTGAAAACATTTGTTTAATTGTTGGTAAAAAAGAAAGGCTAAAAATCAAAGGTTGACATTATCTTTAAGTTTTCAACTGTTTCTAATTTCATCYATTATGTACTATTGCACCTTTGCTTTATGAGATTCAAATTACCATTTTTCAATGTTTTTAATTATTAAAGGTGAGTTTCAAAAATGGGAACTTTAACTTAGAAGTGTCTGTATACCTTCGTATGTACTAAAGATGATACTTCTATTTGTATGTTTAGCAAAACTGAAGATTTAAACTCATTTCCTGAGAAGGGTGATGGTATTAGGGTTTTTGCTTTGTTTTTGTTGCAGAAGGGTTTTTTAAAATAACTTTTCACTCAAAATAGTTCAAGTAACAGCAAAAAAGTTAAATCACAAATGCATATTTATCTTATAAAGCCCTTACTTGCTAAGTTCAGATAACTTCATGCTTAGTCTTGCACTCTTATGTATATTTAAGCTATTTGGAAGACTGTCATCTGCTAGTAACAGTGAAGTACTGTGTATATTAGAAAAATAACAATCTCTTTTTTCCTAATATAGATATGTTATGGAAGTGCTTACAATACAAAGACGGCTCTCATGATTTCTTTTTTCCTGAGGTGTGATCAAAAAAAAAAAAATATTTGTATCACCAAAATACTCAAAGAATAAAAAAAATTCCTAATGAAATGGGCAAGTCTCTTGCTCTCTTATTAAAGCCATTTTCTCTGATTTAGTCTCTGTGTATCTTGTTTATCTAACCCCACATACTTTCCTATCTATTTTTAAAATTGCTTAGAAGTGTGTCATATTTCCCTTAATTTTGCCTCACCATTACATCTTGTGTTGCCTGTTGGGTGGAAGTTTTACACAACAGCTGAGAGATTAAAATCACACTGAAAAGATTTCTTCCGCGCCCCCCTCCCCCCCCAAATGCTGTGTGTTTGGAGAGGAACAATGTTTGCAAGCAGCACAAGGTTGGCATAAGACCTAGCGCTGAAAAGCGTGATGTTTCCTGTTAGCCATGCATCAGGCCTGATGCATAAGAAAGCAATATGGCTGCATTATGAAGCAGGTTAAGGGCTTTAGAAACCCATCTGGCCAGGGGAAAACAGCAGTGTGAAGAACATGGAGCYRAGGCAGTGKGGGTATTGCTTCCCTAGCGTCTAACCAAACAGTTTGTACTTTAAGAAGTTGAAGAAAAAAATCACAGGTGGTGATTTTGCACAGCGATCGCTGTGACTTGTAAAATTAGAGATTTTACTAAAGGGAGATCTGATTAGTAAGTTGGTGTGTTGAAGGGCTGCATCCCTGCTGCTGCATGAGGCCTTGAGCTGCACTTGGGGGTTTGCAGGGAGGGAGGGAGAAGCTGTGTGTGGTGCAGCCTGGGAGCCTCTTGGGCTGGGGGTGGTGGGGGTTTGAGGGCCAGGAGGGAGGAAGAAGGGAGCTACTACAGGCCTGTCCCAGAGTTATGCTGCAGCTGGGATTTACAGCTGGGAAACAGGTGCGAAGTGCACTGGTTTCCTCAGGCAGATGCACCCAATAATACCCTGTTTGACTCAGAAAATCCCTGAACTGCAAATTTCTGAAGATGAGCGGAGAGCGTGCTCGCGCTAAGCGGCATGAAGGGGTTTGCTCTTGCTCTGTTCCCCCCTCCTGTTTGATGCTGACTGCTGAAGGAGTCATATCTGCAATGAGAACAAGGAGCTGTGCGCCACAGGCTTTCGCTGCGTGTTATCTGCTGTTTGGAGCTGGTTGTACGTAACTCGCCTCACAGAGAAGGGATCGAGCGTGGATTCCTGAAAGCAAGGCYAGAGCCTAGTAAGGCCAGGTTGGTAGAAGGGGCTCACCAGAGCTGGCAGAGAGCTGAGACTGCAGGGTTTCTGAGCCCTTTGAAATGGGACGTCTTGTGTTAATCCCAGTGTTTAGCACTGCCTCCCCAACTGGCAAGGTATTACATAGCTTCTATCATATGTGCTGTCCTATTAACAATACAGGATCAGCGTATTTAAACTTAAGGCAACGCTTTTTCTTTCTTTTTTTTTTTTTTAATCTTCATGGATCTTTGAGTCTTTCCCGAGATGTCAGTTCAGGTGCTTGTCATGCAGATCTGAACTCTGATGTTAACCTAGCTGATATCTGGGCAGTGAGGGTTGAAAAGCCTGCTCAGATTACTCTATCCTCTTCCACTGTTGGTGCCACTAACCTCTTGTGGGAATATTCCATACTCTGCAGGGCTGAAATAAGTTGATCTGTTTTGTGATTTTCTTGCCATCACTTGGTAGGAACTTCTCTGCCTGGAATACAACAGAGGAATATTGTTGGAAGAGGCTAAAGAATTATGAGTATATGAGTTATTTCGCATGAGCCTCAGTTGTAGCATATAACTAAACCCAAGTGAAGGTAGAAGCTGCGTCCCCTCACCCCACGTCCCAACTGTGTCAGCTGGAATGGGCTTAATAGACCAGTAAACCTCAGGGAAAAGTAAATGAATGTGGCCAGAGGAGGGTTTTGAGGCATTGAAAAAAAGAGGCTGTGATGACTCTCAAGTGAAAAATATATTCCACAACGTATAACAGTCTCATTGCTGCCACTGACGACAGTTTGTTTTCTCACTCCTAGGTGGCGTATTTTAGAAATGAATGGCATGAACACCACTGGGTGAACATCTCTCATTGGGCACTCTTTTTAGAATGAAATTTAGTTGATAAAATAGATGTTACAACTTCAGGTAGGCTTAGGACTGTTCTAAGGCTGATTACCTTGCTGTACRTATTCTGCTACATGTGACTATTTTTTTCACAAAGGCTCCAGAGGGCTAGACCTTATCAGGATAGAAAAACCCACCCCAAGTCATTTCTCCTTGGAATAGGGAAAATTTAGCAGGCTGTGTGATCTGACAGCAAAGCCACRGTACGGGAGTTGGTATCCCCTGGTTCAGCCACCCACTAAGAATTTTGYCTTGTCCCTCCACTTGTTATCCTCTCTCTTCTCTTTCCAGCCCTGAAAATACCCAAGCGCTTTTCACCCGCTGCTCTCAGGCTTAGGCCCTCCACACTTCTGTATGAACCTGCTATTTTTGCTTCAGCCCAGTATTGGGCTCTCCTCTTCACTTTGCCTGAATTTCTGCTGCAGGTTATATTTGCAATGACTGGGACTAGTTACGTGACCAGCACGAATGCTCTTCCCCAGCACAGCTCTTGCAAGAGAGCTTCAAAAGGGCACGTACCCTCTGGAGCTCAGCGAGTGAGAAGCAGGACAAAAGTACTAAAGAGTAGAAGAACCCCACAGAATTCACCTTTTTTTTTTTTCTTCCTCTCTTGCCATCCTACATTCAGCTTTTTCTGCTTCTTCCCGCCCTCTGGTTTTCTCTCGGGTTCGAGTGAGTCAGGTTTTCCAGTGCCGCCTGCCCTTTCTCTCTGCCTGAATCAGCTTCTCGCAGGGAATTGTCCCTTGCCACCGGCAAGGCAGCTAGTTTGAGCCCAGCTGCTTCTTTCTTTCTAATCTGYTCTTCTGTTTCTGCTTCACCTTTATCACTTGCGTCCTTGGCGCTTGCATTATTACTATTTTTGCTTGTGCCATGCCTCATCCTTGTGCTTGTTTTGGTAGAAATAGAAAATTACTTTTTAATGAAAGAAGATGAAGATACTGGCTCAAAAAATCTAATGACAAAACTCAGGAGTTTCAGGAACAAGCAAATATTGCAATTACTTTACATTGTCATAAAACGTGTCCAATACACGACTCTCTCCTGCTCCCAACAATTTCACATCGCCCACCAGAGATGTAGCAAGGTTGGGTCTCTGTGTCAGCAGATTTACACCCTCCATGCCCTGTTGTCCCCATGCCTCTCCTGCCCCACAAACATGCCGCAGACGCTTGCACTTTCCAACTGAAGCAATGCTTCTTCTCTCCCGCCCTGCCACACGTCYGCTGCTCGACCCCGGTTTTGTTCCTCTGCTCTTCTGCGCCCCACTTTCTCCTTCTCGCCCTGTTCGGGCTCCTCCTGCGAGGGGAAGCGCCTCCGCTTGAACAGGAGGGAGCCCAGGGAGCTGGGCAGCCCTCCGACTGCCCCCGTCGCCCACGCGAGGTCTGCCTGCGCCCCTCTCGGGCCTCAGGGAGCCCGCGGCGGGGCGGCTGAGGGCACCGTGGCCGCTCAGCCCAGCACACGCCAAGCACAGCCGGGGCCGAGTAAGCCGCCCTTGTCTCGAGGAAGAGCAGCGAGCCCCGTCAAGAGTAAGGGCCGAGTACGTTCCCGCGCCATAACGTGGCCGAGAGGAGGAAGAGGCAGCCTGCGCAGCGCTTCCTGCCCGCGGGGCCGTGGTTTCAAACTGCTCCCCCGAGGCAGGGAAGGGCTACGCCGTGACAGCGGTGGGCGCTAGGGGAAGAGCGCCGAGCTTGGTGCCGGGACAGCAATCGTGCTGGGCTATGCCGCGCGTTTCCCCCCACCCCGGCGCCGCAAGGCTCCTTCTTGCTGCTCTTCCCGCGAAACCCGAACGCGCTCGAGCTCCTTTCCGGCGGCCTTACGCCAGCGCGGGGTTTCCTGCTGGCCTTGGCGGCAGGGGAATGTCCCCGAGAGGGCTCGCCCTGCCTGGGAAATTCCTCCGTGCCCCAAAAAGCCCGAGGAGCCCCTCTGAGAGGCCCCGCTCGCAGCCTTCCTCCCCCTCCCTGGGTGGGTGCGCGTGGGGCTCGGAGGTGAGCGGCGCCTGAACGGCCCCAGCAAAACGTGGGCGTATAAAAGGCATCCCCCACGGGCACGCGGCTGGGAGGTGCGACAGCCCCAGGAGGGGGGCCTTGTTGGGGCTTTTTCCTGTTCTTTTTTTTTTTTTTTAAAGCAGGACGTTCAGGAGGGAGGGGGAAAAAAAAAGAAAAAAAGTTTCCCTGCTGCTGCTTCTCTGTTTCATACCGTTAAACCTCAGAGGAACTTTTCACTCGTTCACACGGAGGTGGCCGTAAGGGACGGTTGGGTGCCCGTGGGGCGCAACGTGGAGGCTTGCTGTCCGTAGAGCTAATCCTCACTTTGCTCTTCCGACATGAAGGTACGCTACTGTTTTGTTTGCTCTGTTGTTTAAAACCTGTGGTTGACTGGACAAGATACTAGCTTGCTACGTTTGTTATTATCATTCTTTTTCATTCCTAATAGCCTTGGAAGTGGCTTGTGCTGTAACTAGCCAGTGAGATGCATCTTGGGACTGGATGCAGAGTGGTAGTTAGCTTTGGGGAAGGCTAAAGGGCAAGGATCAAGGGTGAAAAAAAAAAACACTACATTTTTGAAAGGCCCCAGGAAATTTGGGAGCAAAGTACCAGTGGAAATGGCTGGAGTTTTTACCCCTCAATCACCTAGCTGTCACAGGCAATTCTTGCTCAAATAACCTTTTTCTTCAGGGGTGGATGTGGTATCCCTCAAGACTTGGGATGGATGGGAAGCTACACTCTTAGAGCGCTGCGCAGAAGAAACATGGTTAGTGGGGGTGAGTGCTTTGGATAATCCTGATTACAGGCTCTTTTTTGGCAGCTTATCAGCAATTCTGGGAAAGCAGAGCATTCCTAACTTGCAAGCCTGGCAGCTCCTATAGCTCAGGAGTATATGGCCATGGTGCATTCAGAGTGTGACCAAACACACGTAAAAATAGGGATCTATGTCTACTTTCTTGCAATTCAGAGAAATTTTGGCAGAATGAAAAGACAAAAGCTTAACAAACTTAAACTACACCCTGAAGCTTAATAAACCAAGGAGTATACTTTTCATCACATGAAGTTGGCAGAGCAGCAGCCCAGTTCATTACCAGTCTCCTGTATGTGAGAGGGAGGGAAGGGAGCTCAGCACTGAGCTTCTTGCAGAGGACAAAATGCAGTCTGGACTTTAGACTACCGTAGGCTGGGGGCATGGCTGTACCACCGCAGAACAGTTGTTTGAGACTCGTGTACCGCTGGGCAGGGTAGCTTACAAATACCTTAGATGGCAGCACCGTATTTTCAGCTTGGACATCTCGCCTTGGCTGGAGGAATGAACCAAGTCGAGGATGTGTGATGCCCTGGGCTCTCTGTCTGCCAGTCCCAGTGCCTTGCCACCGAGGGACATATGGCCCCTAGGGCCAGGGGCAATGAGGCTGTGTTTCTGCTCCTGATGAAAATCCTCTACCAGTTTTGCTCTTGGGACTTCCTTCTGGTTAGTTAAACATTTCATGAGCACAAAAAGCCACATTTCCCTTTGCATTTAGTGGTGTTATGGGGAGTGCCCTCTGCCATTGGGTGCCTGGTGCTGGGGCTGACCACAGGCGAAACTCAGGGCACCTGGTGTAGCAGAGCACCTGTAAGACAGGATGTGTCTGGCTGTAGTCCGTGTGTTTTCCTAGCTGAGAGCTGAAGGAGAAAGCCACTGTGTAGGAACTAAATTTTGCACGATGTCCCATTAAATCACAGAGTTTATTTCCATGTTTCTTGATACTTTATGCTAACTGATAAGCAACTTAAATATTGCTGTAATTTGTCATTACTATCCACTATCATGGAATCCCCCCCTTTTTTTTTAATGTGTAAGAATTGCTTGTTAAGATTGTAGAAGCAAAAACAAACATCATATAATATGCTCTATACTGACATATCATACTTATTGTTGAGACATTTGTGGTAGCAAAATCTGACCCACAGATGGAGCGACCTTGACCCACTTGAAGATGATTGCATACATTTAACTGAAGGCAAAACCTACCCTAGTGCGTATAGTTCATGCCAAGCACCAGGGAACTTTTTGCACCACTGCCTGGAAATATTCTCCTAACCCTTACTCCTAACCAAGCATTTTCCTTATCATAGTAAAATTTTATTTAGTGGCCCTGGTTTAGGTGCTTTTTAAATAAGAAAATTTCCAATTTCTTGAATTCTGGTCTGACTAATGGAAGATAACTCTACAGCTGAGTTTCAGGACTTTCCCGAGGTTAGATAGCCATATGGTTTGAAAACTGGGATTTGTTTAGTAAATGGAAGTCTGAACTAAAGGCATTTAACATCTATAAAACAAAAATCATAATGAAATAAGATCAAGACATAGGACATGAACAGCTAAGGCATTCACTTCAATAAGCTTTGTCTCAAGTTTACATGGTACAAGTGTGCTTCTTTTACTGTGATTGCCTTACTTCACTCTGGGGTTTCCTGCACACTGACATGCACACTTGGGTCGAGTATACGCTCATAAGCTGTGTAGGCTTGTGCAAATCAGTGCTGAGGCTTCCTGCAGGTGCTGAGCCTGCCATACAAGTACTATACAATTCATCTGCACACATGCTGCAATACGTCTAGGATTTCTGGACAGATGTCAACCAAGTTTGAAGCACTGTGCTTCAAAAAGGACTGGTTTGCCATGTCCAAGAACTGAGGGAGATGTCAAAATCTGCCTGGACAACATTTCTGAGTGGAAGAAGAGACATGTCTGAGAAGCATGCCTGAATATAAGACAACCTTCACCTTAGACAGCCCACCCAGTACTGTACATACGAGCTGAGAGACTGGAAAAGCAAAGGTCCTGGGCAGATTACATTTTTTAAAAAATGTATTTTTCTTGGTTCAATTCTCAGTTTTTCCTTCTTCCTGTACTAAACAGTTGAACAGTGATACTGCTTTGCAGAGGACATCTCTACATTCCCTACTAGATTTTGGTTTACAGGTGATTGAAATGGTTCTCGTTTGTGGAACATAAGAAGACTGAAATCAAAGTCTGCTTGAGCCTAACTCATCTGCTATGCTTACAGCATGGATTCGTGTAGCTGACAGCACACTAGAGAAAATACTCCGGGCTCAGGATGACAGGTTATGGCCCAACCGGTCACCCGAGTTGGGGAAAAAAAGTCCTTCAGCATTAGAACTGAGCAAAGCTCATGCTTAAACCTCTAGACCTACAAGGAGACTCCTGAACAGCACTGAGGGACTGCAGAAATGTGACAAGTTAATGTTTGCTAGCAGGTCATTGCTATTGGGAATCCTAACTCCCTTTCTAAACTAGAATACTGTGCAAATAGTAAGCAAAATATTTCTAGGTAAGAACAGGCAGTATTTACCTCATCTAGGTACACAGTTGACATCTGACGTTGCCCTTTGGTATGGGGAAAGAGCATTCTGCTCCTTATTTATATGCCGTGACATCCATGGTGCGTGAATTTCCTTAGTAATAAATGCCTACTGCAAGGTGCTTATGAACTAATGAGATAGAGAAGCTTATGAGAAATCATGACTGATTCATGGCATTGAGTATGCTGAGAGGAATGTCCACAAATATAAGGTGTGCAGGGAAATTGCTTACTTGCAAAGAACTCAGATCAACACAGGCAGCTTTATAACACTTGCTGGGTTTGGTGTTCCTTTTTCTCCATACTGATTTTAGCTGCTTTATAGCCACAGTGTGAAAGAATCTACATAGGAGCAACCAGCTTGCTTTTTTTCTTTTTCCCTTTTTTAAAATATCAAACACCCTGAGAGAGAGAGAAAAAAAAGCAGAATTGATGGCACTTTTCAGATCAAATGAGCAAGCACAAAAGATACACAGAAATAAACAGTGTGAGTTTTCCCTTAATATGAAGAATTACATATGCTTGATTTTGAAGTTTAGGTTAATCCTACAATGACAGTATTGGAGACCAACAACTAGGAAAAATGTAGCAATATAAGTATAGCAGTATGCTGACATGTTGTCTCCTAAATTGACAAAGCAAATCCACCCATTGATCCTAAACAGCCTCCACAAGTGAAATAGTTACTATGCCTTTATCTCCAGTTGTCTTGATGCTATTTAAAAGCAAATTCAATGTTATGTTGGATTGTGTGGAATTTGTGTGCTGTGTGGAAATGCTTCTAGCATACAGAGGTGTGGCAGCTGTATTCATGCACCTTGACTCAAAGTCTGCAGCAGGAGGCTAATTACACCTATTTCAGAATAAGGGCATATGTACAGCAAATACTCACCCACGTGAAGCAACTGGTTTGTGAGATATAACATTTTTATTTCAAAAAATACCAGAGAGGCTACACAAGAAGAAATGCATTGAAAAATCAGATCCTTGTTCTTAGTAGTTCATGCTCTGTCACTTTAGCTGAAGTGGGGCACACTGAGTCTCACTGCTTGGGTGAGGCCCAAGAGAGATGTTTATTCCACTCTGATGTCTTCTGACCTGCCAATGCTCTGAGAGCCAGCATGCTCCCCACTCTTAGGGGAGACCACGTGCCCTACAGAGACATCCACAGGCTGCTTTACAGAAAAAGGAAAGTTCCACTTACTAGACTTTTTTTTTTTTTTTTTTGTAAAGTATCAAATATCAGTTTTACTGATAAAAAACCCCAAACCAAACTGACGCCTTAGTTAATTCTTTGTTTCATTTCCCACTTTTTTAAGTCTACAGCCCTTAGCGCATTCACCACAGTATGTGACTCAGGGACCAAACACTGCAGGCACTCTGGCGCTATAAAGGCTAGCCTGTTCCCTATAGCAGACTGGCCGTGTCCACACAGTGTAGCTCTTAGCCTTGGTCTCCTCTGAACTCCATGTGGTCTCCCTAGGACACATTTTTTTATTTTTCAACTCCATGTGCCTGAAATAATGTGTCACAGCCCACACTGTGCTGTTTTAAAAACAAGATGCTGCATATGTTGGAGAGTGACTTGAAGCTTGAGCTGGGAGGCCAGGTAGGATACCCTTTTAGAGGGTAATATTACATACAGGGAAACAACCCTGGCACAGTTTTGCCCATCCTGCCTCTGGGGAGTGGTCTTGGAGCAAACTGTGCCCAGGTTTCATCCAAAGCAACTAGTTTGCTTGCTTCAAGAGAGATCCAGAATTAAGCTCATGTAAATGCCCCATTACCAGCTGCGGACCAGAACAGGAAGGTAAATTGTGGGGCCAAGTTATTTGACAATAAATAGAGAGGCTAGTCACATGTAGGATTAGACTGGCGCTGCTCACTTCCATAATAAACTATAAAAGATGGTGTTGAGTATGGGCAGGATGATCTTCCAGCCATGCACAAATCTCTGCTTGTGCTCTGCAGTCAGAGCGAGCAAACCAGCTCTCTACTCTTCAGAGTAGAGTGCTCAGGTGGTCTCTACCCAGTACCTCCTTTATCACCTTATGTTACACGCTTTGCAGGTCTAATTACACCAGCTGTGCAGCAATTCAGTGTTAAGGCAACTTTCCTGGACATTTCCAACAAGCTTCCTTACTGCCATTTTGCAGTACAGGCTAGATCTCCCCTTCCCTGTGGTGGTGTAGCTCAGACCATAAAGCTCACATCAGAAAGGATGAACCAGTTTGTTCAAAACAAAATTTCTCCCTCAGTCTGAATTTATGCTATCATTATTAAAATACTGTTCTCAATATGAGGGCCCAGATACGAGAAAAAAATCTTACTGTTATAAAGAAGGTTGAAAACAATGGAAATATATTTTAACAACAACAACAAATCAAATAGGCTTCTTGATTTTGCTTCTAATTAGGGCAGCTGTTTCCTTGTAATAAGAATGCAGTTATTTGAGGCCTCGTGATGAGAATGCCCAGTATAGCATGACCAGTGCATCTGTTCTCAACGCTCACTTTGAATAGGATAGCAAAATGGAGACCTACAACTGTGACTAGCCTAGCTGTGAGTTGGTAGTGGAAATCAAAGATCTCGTCTTTCAACCTTTCTGATTTTTCCAATGGAGGCAGACGTGTGCACAGGTTGCACTCTCAAAACCAGTGATCAAAGCTGTTTCAGTGATGAAATATATAGGTATAACCTAAAACAAGACTGATAATCTTTAACTCTACAAAACTTACCTGGACTATATTTTGAAGAGAGAGAAGAGTTTTTGATTTGGAAACAAATGTGTTTTGTTTCATATTTTTGCAGTGATCTGAGATACCAATATAAGCATATCTCACTATTTGTAGATGTGTTTAAGAAAGCTATCCGGGAAAATGTTACTAAATGTTACTGGCCGCTAGTTGGCATTATTGATACGTTGCTGTAAATGAAGGCGGTGCAATAAAAACTTGTGATGCCAGCAGTCGGAGACCTGGGGCATGCTCCTCTGGTCTCGCGTTCTCCGGCTCTGAATGGTGATGGATTACGCCGTATTACAGCACAGCCAAAGGAAGTTGGAGGCGCCTAGTCGCTGTGTCGCTTCCCAGCCAACCTCCCTTCTGTTTGGTTTCCCGTTGCGGATACAGCCTCTGTCGGGTTTCCCGTGAGGAGAGGAGGTGACAGTCACTTTTTGTTGCTACCCTGTCCAGGAGGAGTTTTCTTACGCTGAAGTTTTCTACCAGGGTTTTGGTTGCCACAGATGTTACATAGTGTTTGGACCCCTCAAGATGATCAAGGTCTGCAGCATTAATAATTCCAATGTGTAAATGTAGCAGTAATTTGCCAGTAAGTTACATGGACTGCACTTTGAGAGTACAGGGTTGTCAGGAGCCAACTCATCTTGTGCAATAGATGGGTGTGTTTATTTTTGAAAGAGGCTTTTGTTACCCAGCTGTTACCCAGCTCACTGGAATTAGACTTGTCCTAATCTGCTTTGACTGGGAGTAGTTTTATGTCAGAAGACCTGATAAATAAGATGTCGTTGTTGAAAGAATTATGAATTAAGGTATCAGAGGGTTGCCTGAAGTAGACTTTGCTTGGTAAAATGAGAGCAAGTCAGCAATTTACCCCCAGTAGAGTAGGAATATCGGAACAGAATAGAAAAAGAATCCCAAACCCTCTTCTTTAAACTAAAATAAAAACCACATTAAAAATATTACTTTATAGAATAATTTTAATTTATCTGGGGAGACTAATCGTTAATTAAGTAAATTGCAAGATCACTACTGAATGGCAATGATGAGGACACTGTCCACCTCTCCCTGTATGTTGTGTAAATGAAATCCACTTTTGGTATGAAATTCACTTTTTATCTTGAAATTTTAAAGATAATTACAGACCACTACAATGCCAAATCTAATTCTTTGGATTACTTACTTCTGTGATTCACATTATCGTTCGCTTGTTAAAAGACAAGCTCCATTTGCTGCAGTACTGGGGGACCCTAGCAAATAGATTAAGCTGCCGTTATATTTAAAACTGCTTGCTTTCCTAGTTACGTGGCAATGATGTAAAGTTTGATCAGTCAGATCTGTTTTCCCAAAAGCTGTGTTACGGATCCGTCAGCTACCAAGTGTGCAAAGCGCATTCCTGAGCTGAAGGATCTCTGATCAGCAAATGCTTTCTAACAAAGAAATGATTAGAATAGCTACCTAAGGCTAAAATATCTTCATTGAGATCTAAGGTTTTGAGAACAACAGAGAAGAATCTTTTTGCATGTTTAAGACACATGGCCTGATTTCACAGATTCTTCCTTGCCTAAAGAGGGTCACCAAAATCAGTGTGCATACTCACATGGGAGGCAGCGCCTCATCAGGGAGCAAATAAACTTTTAATTTTATTAGGCTGTGCCATTTCTGGCATTACTGAATGTCTGCTTTCATTTTATAGATTACAGTGCAAATTTTACTGTGCTTGTGTGAATTCAAACTAAACCTTAAAATGACAGTCTTTGGAAAAGAAAACTCTGTGTTTATTTCCAAATGAAACTCTTCCTTTACCTGTCAGGAGAAAAAATATCTGAAAAATATTAAGTAATTCCCTCCTGTATCCTTGCAATTTATAAATATAATTTTACATTGCACCTGTCACTTGTTTTTTAATAGCATTAAAGGACGTATAATAAGCTAAATTATAGACCTCCAATTTACATGATGTACTTTAGAAATACTATGGTGTTCTACTGCGTATTTTTGAGGCAGCTGGAGTGCTAAAAACATCCTAATCACATCCTTGAGTGGACTGACCCATACTTTTAATGCTTGTTTTTTCAAAGATGGAGACCTCAGAGGAAGCCAAGAAAGCAGAAACGTTTTTTAAAAAGCAGAAATCTGAATCTCCCCTGTGAATGCAACTGATAAATCAGTAATGTTGTTAATAGTAGTCATAGGCATGCAGTTTCACCCACTTTTAGTTTCGGCGCAGTATTACTTATTTACTTCTCTCTGCTAGTCTCCAAGGACTATCTGCCCCCTGCCTACTACACACTCAGAGAGAAGATGAAGAGAGGTGACTCATGCGTGTCGTGAGTAACCGCGCACGTTTCCCTTCTCTCTGGATGCTGCCCACTTGCCACCTTACGCACATGACCAGGGAAACCCCAGCCGGGCAAGCCAGCGCTGCCTCAACCCCAGCCCGAAAGGAGCAGGAGCAAGGGCCCGCGCAGCCTCTTCTGCGGTGAGGGCTGCGCCTGGGCGCCGGGGACGTGAGCGCTGGCATGTGCCACGCGCCAAACCCACGCTTTCCATCGCCGCGTCCAAGGCGGGGGCCGTTGGGCCTCGCGTTTGCTTCCAACGCTCGCTGCGCCTCGACACCTCCCCTGGGCCGGCAGCGGGCGCCGACGCTGCCCTGGGGGAAGGGGGCCCGTGGGGTCTAGGCGGATTCACCAGGGGCTCCCCCAAACTAGGTAAGAGGAGCAGGGTGTGAGCATCTATATAAGTGCACGCAAGTGCGTATGACCGTGCCCCGGTGCCCCCCACAGCGGCTGCCCTCCCCCCCTCAGGCCGCCCGCCCGCCACAGCCCAACGGGCGCGGCGCGGCCCCAACCGCCACCTTTACGGGAAGCGCGGCCCCGCCCCCTGCCGGCGGGGCGGAGCCGCTATAAGCGGCGGCCGCCGCCGCCGCCGGCCGTACTTGGCGTTGCTACCGGTGCTGCCGCCGCCGGTGGTGTCGCCCGCTCAGCCCTGGCCGTGCGCGCGCCCGCGCCCCTGCCCGCGCTCTCCGCCACCCGCCGCCGCCGTCCGCCGCCGCGCGGCGCCATGATTGTGGACAGCAGCCGGGACGCGGCGCCCGACGGCGGCGGCGCCCTGAGCAGCCCCATCAACCTCGCCTACTTCTACGGGGCCTCGCCCCACTCCAGCGAGGGCAGCTGCTCACCGGCTCACTCGGCCCCGGGCTCGCCGGGCTCCGACTCGGACCTCTCGGTGAGCAGCCGCGGCGGCGGCCGGAGGGACCCCCGGGGCAGCGCCCGCCCTGCGCTGCAAGGTACGACGTGCCCGGCCGCCCCCCGGGGCTCTGCGCGGCAGCGGGGGGGAGGGGCGGCGGCGCGCGCCAGGGCGGGCGGCCGTTGGCTCGGCCGTTGGTCGGGCCGTTGGCTAATGACACCGGGCTCCTTTCCTTGAGGGGCTGCTCCCCGCTCGTCTGCCGTTCGGGCTGGTTTCACTGCCTCAATTTGCTGTGAGAGGTTTGTTTGCCCCCCCCCCCCCCCAAAAAAAAAAAGAAAAAGAAAAAAGCTTCTTAAAAATGAAAAAGCCGAAAAAAGCTTTCTGTGAACGAGTCTTGCTTGAAATTTTCTTGGGGTTTGTTAGTTTTTTCAGTTTTGAGTGTATGTGTATACTTATATGTATGTGTGTGTGTGTATATAGTACATGGGTTGTATGTATAATATTTTTCTGCTAAACCTTGTACTTTCCTTTTTGAGTCACATTATTTTTTGGCTCTGGTTGAGTACATGAAGTCATGATTTCCGGTCTTTCACTTCTGTTTTTAAAGCGGATCTGATCTTAGAGAAGTCATGAAACAGGAGAGGTTACTTGAGGGATGGTTGTGCTGGAGCTTTGAAACAAACAGGATCTGAGAGAATGAGACCATCCAGTATGGACATCAAAAACAAGAGTAATTAAAAATACTAGTTTCATGTTAGACAAAAGCAATTCAGCAATTCAATGTTCTTTAAGCATTAATGTGAATGTAGTGCCTATGTTTAATATTTCCATCTATTTACCAACAAGAGCTAGGGCAGGAGAGATTCTGGGCTGATTTAAACTGAAGGATGTTGCATGCTTCTGAAATGAATGAGAGAGTTCATTGGAACATCATCTTGTTTCTTCTCATTTGAAAGCAAAGTTCTAGGTTATTTTCCATAAGTGTTTATGATTTCTTTTTTCTTCTAATGAAAATGAGTTGATGGCTTAAGTGTTGGTTTTGTTTCATGTCTTAGCAGTTGATCAACACATGGGGGGAGGAAAGCAACACAGAGGACCTTTCCAAGGGGTCCGTGTGAAGAACTCTGTAAAAGAACTGCTGTTGCACTTCAGAAGCAGCAAACAGATGTCCTCAGGCTCTGCTACTGATGAATGCAAGGTAATAAACATTTTTCAGTCCTGACATAATTGGGCTTAATGACTCCTGAAGTTGGCAAAAAAGGCATGCGATAAAACAGAAGACTTGTTTTTAGTGTTATCTGATGTGAAGGGAGTCAGTATTTTTCCTTCTCAGTGCATAGTGGAAAAAAGAGCCAGGAAGAAATTAGTAAGAGGGTTTGCTGTGGGAGAAGGAGACACTTAGCAATGTTCTTGCTAAGCTTTCTTTTCCAAAGGGAGTTCAGATAGATTTGTTGGTATTGTGAAACAGTAAAAACTCCCTGTTAACTCATGTGAGATCATCCATTAAAAGAGCAGGGAACTTTATCAGAAGAGAGCTACTTACTAAGCTGTCACGCTATTGCACTTCTGCATGCTGTACAGGATATGTAGTGTGATAACAGAGCCCAGTCTGGAAGGGTAAAAGCAGAAAATTTGAGGAAAAGCTGGGGGAGATTCTTTAGAATAAAAGACTTTTTGAGCGAGTGTTTGGATTTCTTAGACAAGTGTTGCTGGGGGAGATTTTCATACAGAAAAGTTGACAGTACTAAAGCAGGAGAAAATCTACAGGCTTATTTACATCACACCCTTAGGCTTTACTAAGGAGCAGTGTCTTTAGGTATTGTTTAGTTTTGTGGTGTTGTAAGAAATAGCTCAATGCCTCAAGAAAAACGGTGGTTTTCATTCAAGTTCCATAAAACTTTCTGTTTTCCAACTTTAATGTAATTGTTTTTAATTAAGGTTTAAAAATTGTGTATTAGAATAATTCTAAGGTATATTTTATATTTATAGAAGTAAAACTGCTTTTGTTTTCTTATTCCTGAAGAACCACTATAATGCAGTGATTTTTTTTTTCTCAAATAGACACAAGGAGGACTGGTGAACTACGAACAGTACACAGGTACAAATCCTTTTTTAAACACCTCACAATAATATTGTAACTTGTAGGAATAACTTTAAAATGGATACTAAATTTATTTTCTTTTCAGCAGAGCTCAAGAGCATACTTGGTCACGGTGGCAAAAGAAAGCCGTCTGAGCACCTTTCTGATGGACCTTCTTACAAACGCCAAGTTACTGTTCACCCACATCTCCTGGTAAACTTACTAATTTTACTGAGGCTGCGTTTCTGCTTTGTATACAGAAATTGCCAACTAAATAATATCTAAATTTTGGGGGGTTCTTTTATTTTTCTGGCAGACACCACCCCAGACACCAACTTCTGTGGACAACATGGAGGAGACTCATAAAAATGAACCAAAGCATGACAGCAATTCTGATCTGCTTCAGAACATCATAAATATTAAGAACGAGTCTAGCCTTGTTTCTCTGAATACAGTGCAGGTTAGCTGGTTGCACCCAGTCTCTAACCATAACTCGCCGAGGGAGCAATACCGAGACAGCCCGGGAACGCAAGCTTTCTCCCCATCCCAGAAGTACCAAGCACTCCAAGAACACACCTCCCAGCATATGCTTGATCCTCCTCAGCATTACCAGTTTCCTGTGTCACAGAACCAGGATTTGCCCCAGAATTACACTTTGGATCCATCCCTGGAGTATAGGCCGTTTTCTACCAATGACCAGTCTCCTAGCTACCATCAGAATACCTTTGAGAGCCATGAACTGCAGTATTGTCCATCACAAAGTTTCTCCTCTCTCTTGAATGATTCTGAAGGCTCAGAGAATATGTCCACTCCTCTGCAGCCCTCAACCAGCGCTCACCCACAGGCTGATGTTAGCACCCATACTCCGAACTTCAGCTTGGTTCCCAGTAGCATCTGTGATAATCTTGAACACAGTGTCTCTTTGCCGACTTTGAATGTATCTTTATCGCACCAAAACACTGCCAGAAGCACAGCACAGCTGGGCAAGTCATTTTTTCAGTGGCAGGTGGAGCAGGAGGAAAACAAATTGGCTAATATCTCTCAAGACCAGTTCCTCACAAAAGATGCAGATGGAGACACGTGAGTACTGTTTATTTCAGTGTTTTTGAAGTAGCATTTAGGAGTATTCCTGTTCAGCTTTTGGTGGACTGTTGGGTTGTATTGGAAGCTGTTCATTAGCATGTCTTGAGTGCAGTAGTTTCTGTAATCAAATGAAATACATGGCCCTGCTGACAACGGCCAACTCTTAACACAGAGTTGCAGTGCATTTAGTAGATAAGGTATTTGTACCATCTAATTTCATGCACTTACTGTTAGATTTTTATCTTGTAAATGTGGAGGAAAAGATTCTAATTTAGATGCTTTGAATTGCCTTAGGAAGAATGTGCCTGTTTTCCCATCTTAGTCACCTAAATGAGATATCTGAAGCTGGCACTGTAACACCCCTTGCATCATGCACACTTGGATCTCTTATGACTTAAGCCCCTGCTTATATGGATGTGTAACTGCTTCCCTTTTTCCCTGCAGCTTCCTTCACATTGCTGTTGCCCAGGGCCGACGAGCTCTCTCCTATGTTCTTGCAAGGAAGATGGCTGCCCTGCACATGCTGGATATTAAAGAGCACAATGGCCAGGTGAGGTTTTCAGTTTTTTGCACCTGTTCTGTGCACCTGAGTTCTGCATGTCTGGACCTTGAGGAAGGTGTGGACAAATGCTTATTTAATATTAATCCTGAGATTTAGCTACATACCAATACTATCCTTGAGCTATTAATACTTTTTTGGGATCACTTTGAGCTGGCAAAACTCTATGTTCAACTTTATTTGTCCTGTCTTCCTGGTATTTGTAATCACTGCTTAAATAATAAAAGGCAGCTAGGATTTTTATTTGTTTTAGTTACTATTTCCTGTTAGAGATCAGATGACTAATAGGATGTTTTCTTCTCAATGTTTGCAGAGTGCCTTCCAGGTGGCTGTGGCTGCCAATCAGCATCTCATTGTACAGGACTTGGTTAGCTTGGGGGCTCAAGTCAACACCACAGACTGCTGGGGTAGAACACCATTGCATGTTTGTGCTGAGAAGGGGCATGCCCAGGTCCTTCAGGTAAGGGTGAGATGGAGATGTAGGTCTTACCTACCCAGGATGCTTAAACTTTTATTAGTTGTCTTGGAAAATTCTGAAAACACAACAATTCCCTGTATCTTTCACTCTGTGCAGCCTTGTAGATATGTTCCAGGGCTCAACAATAATGGCTTAGTGATGTTGCATTTTTTAAGATTCTTGCCAACATTTTGGATTAATTTGGTGGAATCCTGCAGTATACTAAAACAATAAGCCTCTTGATACTGTTATTTATTGCAGCTTCATTGCAGCAAGACTCCACAGGCTTGAGGAAACAATATGGTTTGCACAGATAAATACCTATCTGTTCCCTCTTTTACAGGCAATCCAGAAGGGAGCTGTGGGAAGCAATCAGTATGTGGACCTTGAGGCAACAAACTACGATGGTGAGTAGCTATGAGTTTATGATTTACAGAGTTACTGGATGCTATAATGTTTTATAGCTGCTCATGAATGTTATGCTAGGTGAGAAGCCATAAAATGGGGTCTATCTTTGCCAAGTTCCAATTTCCAATTACAGTTGAAATTACATTACAAATGGCATATCTGTTACTGAAAACCACAATGTATCTGTTATATTTAAAAAAAAGTTAGTGTCTGCCTGTTGGGACCTTTTTCCTCTTCCCCTCTTCTGTTAGTGAGTAATTGCGATCTTTGTAATGGAGAGCGTAGGTCATAATGAGCCACTGTTTAAAATGTCTGAGAACCAAAGCTATATCAGTGGATACAGAATCTCTGGCAACAGAGCTATTTGAGTTGAACCTCTTTTTCATGTAATGGCTCTTTCTGAAGTAATCTTAGAATCAAACTTTAGCATACTTTGTTATTTCATTATCTACTGGCTGAGATCTCACAGTATGTTACTAAACTTCTCCAGTGACTGAGAACCCAAATACTAAGTCAGGAGCAGTCATTATCACTTGGAAATGTGGAACCATCTCTGGTCTTGGTGGGGGGAGAAGCTCCTTTAGCAGTCCTCCTAAAAGCAGCCAGTCGATCAGTTCTGCACTGTTCATTAATGATGATTTTTAATGTTTAGGTTTGACAGCACTACATTGTGCTGTTCTGGCACATAATGCTGTGCTGCATGAACTACAAAACAATCAACCACCTCACTCTCCAGAGGTTCAAGAACTTCTGCTGAGAAACAAAAGCCTGGTAGAAACCATCAAGACTCTAATACAAATGGGAGCCTCTGTTGAAGCAAAAGTAAGTAAGAACATAGCTTTGTGTAAAGAACAAGCTCCTGAGAAAATATGGAAGCTGACCGTGTTCCTTTTTTCTGCCTCGTGTCTCAGCCTATTTGTTACAAGGGAAGCAGACTAATTTGAAAGCTTTAAGTACCTTATAGCTTAACTTACCTGAGTGGAATGAGAATGCTGCATTTATTCAGAACAATGAAGTATTACCAATGCAAATGAAACATAGGGAAAGAAGGAGGTGACGGTTTAATTTCTAGATTAATAATGGTGGTATTCTGATTTCCAGTTGATTCTGTCTTCAGGAAATTTTTGGAAGCACTTTGAGATATCAGCAGGAACCTATTTTTGAACTGTGAATTCTAATCAATAATGCTTCCCTGTTCGATTAGGCCCATGAAGGGTCAAACTATTAATTGGCATATTTGATATTTTGGCTATATCAGTTTACTGCTTAGTAAGACCTTATTCATTAGCTCAGAATATAAAAATGCAGTTGGATTGACTTTGAAGTTAACTACAGTGGAAATATGTTCAATAGATGTTTTACACACAAGAGCTCTGTATGGTTACTCTGCCTTTCATTTGTCTAGTGTTCACGCTGGGTAGGTTAAGCACCTGCAGAAAACACTTTTTTTTTTGGTAGGATCGTAAAAGTGGTCGCACAGCTTTGCATCTGGCGGCAGAAGAAGCGAACCTGGAGCTCATTCGTCTCTTTTTGGAGCTGCCCAACTGTCTCTCTTTTGTTAATGCGAAGGTATGGTGATTTTCTGGGCTGGAGAAATAATGCAGTATGTGCATATGTATGGCACTGCGAGTGGCCTGAGACTAATTTCCCTGTCTCTCCTTCATGGTATTTGTCTTCTCTAGGCTTACAATGGCAACACAGCACTGCATGTTGCTGCCAGCCTGCAATATCGGGTGAGTCAGTTGGATGCTGTTCGCCTGCTAATGCGAAAGGGAGCTGATCCAAGTGCCAGAAATTTGGAGAATGAGCAACCAGTTCATCTTGTTCCTGATGGCCTTGTAGGAGAACAGGTAAAAGGAAGAAAAGGCAAACAGACAACTCCTCCTCAAAAGAGCAAAACAAATCCTCTACTCCCATCCCCCAAACAATAAAAAAGTCTTATTCCCCTAGAAGAACTTTGGTTCTTCTAGGCTTTGAGTTATAGCTTTTAGAGAGACTTGGAAAGTGCTGTTTTCTTCAAGTTTTTTTGATTTTTGTCTGATCCTGACATTAAAAACAGACCTGAAACTGCAGGATTCATTTATAGCTCTTGTTTCCATTTTTGGAAGTTTTTTTATTGCTTTTTATTATCAAACTAGTATGTAACCTTGCAGGATTATAGGAGCTGACCTTCCTTCTCTAGTTTATCTCAGTATGGGCTATGATTATGTTCTTGCTATTTTTGTGATAAGTAATGGCAGTTCTTAGATCTTAATCACAGATGAAAATCTGCTTTTTAGAAGCTGTATAAATACATAAAAGATGGCTCTTGACTTGAGAAGCTAATAAGCTAAGTAACTGAGTAATTCTGGTTCCTTTTATTGATTCTAATTATGAAAAATTAGATCACTTGGGTGCAACTGAACTCAGAATCTGGCCTTAGATAAATGAGGAATGCAGAACTGGGTCTCTAGGTATTTCATGTCTTTTCAGATGTGACCTGCTTTAGGATGATGAATACTTAATCTTTTCTCTCTTTCTCTTCTCTAGATAAGACGTATCCTGAAAGGGAAGGCGATTCAGCAGAGAGTGTCGCCGTTTTAAACTCCATGTTTCTTGGAGTTCAGTTAACTTACACTCACTGTCAGTTAGGCAGTCCTAATGTATCTGTAAATAGAGCATTTGCCTGGTATGGGCAAATGTTAGTTGTTTCTATGAAACAAAAGCATTTTGTTCACTATCATATAGTGGGTTATATAAGAAAAACAAATGTAATTCCTCTGAGCAAATGGGAATGTTTCATTCCCAAGTATGTGGAACCTTTAGCCTGATACTTGGATTTCATAGCTACGGCAGGACTGATTGATTTAAACAGCAAAATGAATGACTTCTGGACAAAGACAATGCTACAGAAAACTTTTTAGAGAGCTATTAAATGACAACAGAGCTTTGTTTTTAATCACACTTAAATATCAAGTGTAGGAGAAATCGAGTATTTTGAAGCTGAAAATTTATTTATATACTTTGTAGCTTTCTTCCAGTATCTTGTGCAGGACTGTATAGTCACTAGCATTATTGTACAGCTGTATAGAATTTACTGAGAGCTTGGAGAATGAACTGATAAGAAACAAGTGTCTTGAACTTATGAATTGTGTATTGAATTTTATATTGGTGCAAATCATGTGAATTCTGATTTTGAAAGACTGAAGACCAAAGTTGCATCAAAGTTGACTTTTTTTTCCCTGATGCTGATTTGTCTGCTCTCAGAGTTTATTAATATAACAAAGCCTTGCTGTTTCATATGACAATATCAGTTTTTATTACACCCAATACAGGTTTTTCTTTTGATGGGGCAATAGTTTTAGGGGGAAATATGACTTAATAGTGTATATAGCTGTTACACTTTGAGGAATATGGTCCTGATTCAATGAAAGTATTTAGCATGTACTTTAGATGCATGCTGAAATCTCTTGTTCATTATAATACTTAAATATGTGTAAGCCCCACTAGTGTCAGTAGGACTTAAGCATGTGCATAAATAGTTTGCTGAATTGTGCTCTAGTTAATTCTAGAGACTTTAGTGTTTCTTCACCTCCTAAGCAGAGTTAGTCCATTTATGGTTTTACCTTATAGGTATAGTGGATAGCCAAGTAATAGTGAAGTTAATATTTTTCTATTTTTTAATAACTATGACTGTTAATGTAAAATGTTTTTTAGTGATGCTGTATACTTGTATTCTGTCAGGAGAACTTCCTGTCACTTTCAGAACAATGTATGATGAGCTGTAATCCAGTAATGTTCTCTGTATGGTATCTTTGCTCTTAAACTATTTTTGCATCCCATACAGTTCTCTTTTGTAACCATTTAGTCTGTACTGTTTTGAAGTATGTCTTGTAGACAAACTAAGTGGGAAAATCTGATATACTGAGGCCTAGTTATGATGTATTTCTTGGAAGGTCTCATTAACTTGTTTGAATAAAACATCTTGATTAAAGTTTTTTGTGGCTACTGTCTGTTACAAATATTAACAAAATCAGGTTTGAGATAAGTTGGTTTAGCCCAGTGCTTTTTCCTAGAGTGACCTGTTGTTACCAGTACTGAAGAACTGTGTGAAAAGCAGTTATGTTGTGAGGGTGAAGGTCCATTTGCAAAGGATGAAATGAGGTGATCTTTCCATCCCTGTGTTGGTGATTATTCCTGTCTGATGCCTTTTTTTGTGGGTGGTACTGGGGCCTTTTTAGACTATGCACTTTGCAGTTGGTTTGCCTATGTTTTGGATAGCTGTGCCTCAAATGGGAAGAGATATCCAATTATTTGTCCAAATTGCACACTCTCACATGAAATTTTGCTTCTTTCTGAGTATCCTCTCTTATTCTGGACTGTATACTTAGAAAAATAGGAGTGCTTTTGACAATCTGATTTCCCTGTGACTTCCTTGTCTGACCTCTGTTCTTACAGCTCAAGTACAAGCAGTTAACTCAGCACAGATGACAGTCTGCATAAGTAAATGAAGTTATGCATTTGGGGGAAGACTGGCCCAGTGCCATAAAAAGGTGGACTCTGAATTGATTATGAACTTGCAGAAGCAAGGACTGTCTGTCATGAAACGCATCTATCTTACTGGCTCAGTGCTCAGCAACAGTCAAATCACTAAAACTATAAGAAAGGAATTGAGGGGAATGGTTTTTATGGTACTGTATAAATGTTCTTCATGCCCACCTTACTGCTATTGTATCCCCTTGTGTGAAAGTTTTAGAACTGGAACAGGCCTGGAGGTGTGGAAGAGCCTTCCTACAGGGAGCTGCTGAGTATATTAGGACTCTTCAGCCTGGAAGTGTTTGACAGTAGATTTGACAGCTCTGCAAAGTCATGATTGACCAGAGAGACTGTATAGGGATTACTGTTCCTTTCTGTATAAAACCTAGAGGTATCAAGGTATCAAAAGCAGACAGCAGGATGCAATTCTGAGACAGTTAAAGAATGTCGTAGAAGCAAGTAGTGTGTTGATTCAAGGAGGGACTGGGCAGGCACTTGGAAGAAGGACCTTTGTGTGAAGGGTTATGAACAACCTAACCACATAAGGCAGTCACCTGTGTTGAAGGGCGTGGGGATGGTATTGGGGAAGTATCGTACAGGCTTGCCCTGCTCTTGCACTTTCCTGGGGATTTGCTAATGGTCACTGTGACAGATATTGTGCTGGACTAGACTATATCCTTTATCCAAAACATTGCAGTTTGGTTTTTAATGGTTCATGGGTTTGACTTAGCTGTTCTGACTTCTGTTTCACCTTTTGTGAGAAGAAAATGTAGAAAGCTCCTCTTCAGTCAGTTGAGTGCTTCAGGGAAGCACTGGTAGATATTCTCATCTACTCCAGCTCTCTGCAAAAACTGGTCCCTAGAAGTCTCCAAAATGGCTTTTCTGGCTGAGGTAAAGTGACAGAGGAGGCTGTAAATAGTCCAGCAGATAAAAGAATATGAAATAATGGTAGGGATTGGAAACAGGTCAAACTTATAGTTTCGGTATACAATGATGAAGTGGTGGTTATTTATGTGAATGACTAATTGGGCCTAGATTGCATAGAAGGAGGAAGGAACTGAGTACTCCTGTTGTTGGAAGTGAAACTACCTTGTTTTTGAGGAGTCTGATAATACTGTTTCCACTCCATTTCCATGATTCTGTGGTGGAGCACGGGCACAGGTTGCCCGGAGAGGTTGTGGACTGTCCTTCTCTGGAGACATTCAAGGCCTGCCTGGATGCAACCCTGTTTAACATGCTCTAGCATGCCGAGCGGGGAGATTGGACTAGATGATCTGCAGAGGCCCCTTCCAACCTTACTCATTCTATGATTTTCTTTATAGAAGGTAATTACCTTAAAAAAAAAAATGCTGATGAGAGATCCTTACCTTCAGATTGGGCTGATGTGACTGCTTGGCAGGCCTTTTGGGGTGTTGTTGACAGAGCCCTTATTTAAAGGGATAAAGTACCTTGGCCTTTTAAGGGTGGCAGAGCTTAAGCATATGCTTAGTCAATGCTTGAGCATAAAAGATGCCAGGGTAAGGGGTGAGAGACATATAACTTGCTGTGCTTTGTCAGTGGTGATTGTGTTGCAGATCTGTGCCTTAATAGGCCACTTCTAGCACTCCTGTTTAAACTGAGGGGAGGCTGAAGTGTTTGAAACTAATTTATTTTGCCTATAACCTAACTTTGTCTCAAGAGCTTAGTAGGCAATTCCATACACACAAAAAAAGCATCCTTATTCCAGATATAACCAACTTGTTTGTCTCATACCAAATCTTCCCAATATCGTAGGAATCTGATGTGACATAATTGGTTATTAGAGACAACCTTTTCTTACTGAAGGGCAAGTGACATTAAATAAAAGAAGGCTAATAATGTTTATCTGAAAACCTCTGGTGCTAGGAAACTACCGAATGGCTTTTATTGATGTAGATACAGATGCATTATTTATCTACCTGGTTGGAAGGGAGACAGAAGAGACTCTGGCTTTGGTCCAAGAAGGCGTATTAAGACTCATGGAGCTTTGTTCCCAGGATGTTTCTGATTTAAGAAAGCCAAACCTCAGGAAAGGGTTGCTTTTCATGTTTTTTTTTTGTTTGTTTGTTTTTGGTTTTTTTTTGTTTGTGGACTACACGTTTGGCTGGAGTTGTGGAAGGTGGCAATTCATGATTTACAAGAAATAGATTCTGCTTCTGAAAATGGAAAAAGTACATTTCCCGCATTTATTGCTCATTTTGGATTTTTATCAGAAAAAACATATGCAGGAAGTGCGTTCTTAAAGAGGTTGGCTGTAGTAGAAGCAACTTCAAAGATACAACATGAACTGCTTGTTTTTGCCCTGACAGTTTGCTTACCTGGTTGCCTTTATTTTAAAAATTTATCTGCTCTCGTGTGTAAGGCAAGACCTGAGGATGAGTGAAGTGCAGTGAAAATGAGAAATCGGAACAGATTCAGCTCCTGCAGTTAAATAGCTGAGGAAAAACTGATCTAATCTTTCAGTCCATTCAAGTACTATTGTTATCTCCTGCCTTCAGTGTTTGGTGGTGGTCTTGGCCTGACAAACACATGGCTTTTACTGCTGACTCCTTGTTGTGCTGCTGAAGTGTCAAGGGCCTGTATCCATAGCCAGCCTCTTCCTGCTGCTGTTCATGACTAGGATGAGGATTAGCAAACCTGGTGCCAGTGCTGAGACTGGCCTTCGCTTGGGTTTAGAGGAGAGCAGCACTCCTGGGAGGCAGGTACAGTCATCTCTCCTCCCTTCCCTGCTGCTGCCTCCTGGGCTGCAGCAGGGGTTAGCTGACTTGCCAGCAACTGTTTGCCATTTTGAACCTATTTCCTAGCAAAATTTCCCAGATGGTATTCCTCATTGGCTAATGGACCAGCATTTAATTCTAGCAACACTTTTCTTTTTTTAAGGTCATCCCAATCTTACTAAACACCCAAAGCAGCTCCAGTGAAACTGGGAACCACGCTAGTGCAGAGAGGTTAGGTGAGAGGCTGACCTTTTCAAATAGTTAAATTTGGGGTTTGGTTTATCCTTCAGGTGCCTATCTCAGCCTACCTGGGGAATGGTAGTATATCTTGTGATGTGTTTGCTTGGTATGTATTTGTTTTCAGCTACCATGACTGATTAAAAGGCTAACTTGATAACTCTTTGTTTTACCTGGTAAGCCTTTCTGTTAGCTCTCAAAATTTGATCTAGGCTGTTTCAAGAAAGTCCCTGCATGAGCTAACCTATACTTCATATGTGGTTTTCCTCTTTGTTTCTGGTAAAATTTCTTCCCTCCCCTTTACTAGTCAGAGAGCCTGAGGGAAGGATGACTAAGGTGGTGCTCTAGACTTTGGAGTGGGAAGAGACAATTGCAGGAAGTTAGCCTTTGCTTCTCTGAACTTGTTTGGGCTGTGATTGGGACCTGGGAAGCATTGGAGTGAAATGTGTTCCCATGCATACAATGCAGAGATGCATTACATGTATTTAATGAAAGTTTGTAGCCCTGTTCAGAGGGTCTCAATCATGTGTTAATCACGCAATGGAGACTGGTCCAGATGCTGCCTGGTTGGCTGCCTGTGGTTGGTTTTTCAGCCCCAAGTAAAGGCTGTCGTCAGTAGTGCTGAGCTCTTTCTGTTGGCTTGACCTGGTGGAGAAGTTGATTTTGGTTCATGGCTCTTCCGGACTACCTCCAGTCACTGCCTCTGTGGTACCTGGGGCCATTTGGAGGGAGGCCAGCAGTCTGCTCGGAGCTGTGCTGTAGCTCCCAGGGTGTTACGCAGCCTGACACTGGAGGATGTTTACACAGTGTAAACTTCAAACTCGAGCTTGCCATAAAACTACCAAGGGGATCAGGACTTCATGAATGCTGCAGTTTGTGGCCTGCCAGTAAACTCTGTAGAGCAGGGCAAGTACATCTTGTTATTGTCCTAAAACAGACCACAGGTCCTTGCCCAAGGACTTTGTCTACTAAAAGCAGCCCAATAAGTAGTGCCAATAAATTTGGGGTTTCTGTAAAGAAATCTGAGGTCACAGCAGTGATGGATCTTGTGAGATGCTTTTACAGTGCCACCTGACCTTGACCTAAGTGCTGTGCTGGAGTTTGGTATACTATCCTAGAGTAAGAACCAGGTTCAGTGGGTAGCCCACATGCATTTTGAGGGGAAGTAGTTTTTGGAACAATCTGAGCAAAAGCATCAAGAAAGTAGCATGCTATTATTCATCAGTAGATCTCCAGGTGTCTTCAAAGGGCAGTAATCATTAATCTCATCACCTAGATTTAAAAAACAAAGGTAGAGAGATAGGAAGAAGCTTGTCTGAAGGTATTCAAAGGGCTACTTTTTATGAGACATAGATGAGACTCCATGAACCTCATCCAAAGGTGGTATTGAGGGCTTGCAATTACTCCTCCAGTTGTCTACTCCTTCCAAATTTACTGAATGCTGAGCAGCACCTTGATCTGTAGGTCATTCATGTTGTTGAGATCATCTCTTTTGTGCACTCACTTTGGTTAGAGGCCCAGCCTGCTTTTGCTCACTGCTAGGATTGTTGGATCATTCAGATCAGCCATCAGACAAAAAAATCAGTAATGAGCAGCAAACTCTTCTTCCTCTTCCCCCCTCCATCCCCTGCAAAAGTTTTGTCTTTCTAAGCCAGGGTTGCTAGAACAGGAGGTGAAAGAGCAGATCCAGACTAGGAAAACATACACTGAGGCAAATTCAGTATGGTGCAGCTACAGAGCTCTCTGAGCTAGACCAAGTCTCTACTAGTTGCATTTTGTGAACATTTGAGGCAAAAACATGAAAGTTTTTTATTATGTAAGATGAAATAATATAGATTATGTCATTTTAAAGAGCTAGTCATAAAACATGCTGGGTTGTTAATGGGTTTCTCAACCTAAACAGATGATTCAAACTGGGAAATCAACATTTCTTATTGGTATGGGCTTTTTAAAGGATTGCTTAAGATATTACCATGAATTTTTTGGCATAGCTACATAAAATAAATCTTCCTCTTGAGGGACAAGGTTCATCTTGACACAAATGACTTGCTAGGAGGAAACTATACTTTGGGTCAGCTGGTCCACTGCTTAAGATAAAATGAGTTCTCTATGAAAAAACTTGTGTCTCTAAAAGCTAGTAGATAGGAGAGGATAATTAACTGCCTAAAACATGCAGTTCTTATCCAGCCCTGTCCTTGTTCTTGGCCCTAGTCACAAGCTGGCATGGTTTTTCATCTTCTCAAACTTTCTCACGTATGTCTGTGAAGAAAACAAATACATATGTAGAATAAGTTTATAACATGGATCAATTTATTTTTGTACTCTGGAAGAGAACTATATATATGCATGCAAAATGTAAGCATGTAAAATGTATTGTGTGGGAGTACATAAGGCAGCAAAACTCTTTCAAGAAGATTAAACTTTTAATCCCAGAGCACTTCATTAGTTTAGAAGTTTTTAACTTTGGTTAAAAATAGAAACTTTTCCCATACTATTCTCTTGAATTTGAAAATTCAATGTGCTAATAAAAACCTGTAGTAAAGTGTTTCTGTCCTGAGAATGAGTGCCAACCTAAGTTCTCCCATGCTTAATAAGGCTGAGGCTTGATCTTAAGCCATTGATGAGGAAGGACCCTGATGTTCTCCCTGTTTCTCTCTCAATTGCCTTTCTCAGTAAATTTGTGTAAATTAGTAAATTTACAGTCTCCTCTCTGTGCTCCAGTAAAGAGGGTGACTGCAGGAAAGATGTATTGTGTGTACCTTCTGCCCTGGAGGATTGCAGTAAGGGGATGGCTGAGCTAACATATTGAGGGGCTGAGCTGCTGTTCGGAAAATGTATGGTGTGTTAGCAATTTCTAGACCTCACCCAGGGCTGAAAGCTGCTGGTGTAACCAGTAGTGCAAAGTGTGATATCTTTGCACTTTAGAGGCACAGCAAGCAAAGAGCTTCTGTTTCTTCTTCGTTAGCTGTCGGAATAAAGTTTTATTACTGAAGTGGTTTTATCTGTCTTCTGATGAACATGAATGTTGTTAGCCTCTTTCCTGCACTCCCTGCATTGGCATCTCAATACGCTTTTCTTAATTTCATGGCAGCCCTTCCTTTCCGTGCCTCACGTCCTCATCCCTAAATTCAGACTGGGCCGTGGTGCCTTTGGAAACTACCAGAGGCCTCTGGTGAGAGCAACCACAGCTGCAAGCCCAGGGAGGGCTTGAGGACACTAACTGCTGACAGAGAGCCACTGGTGCTGACCCACTTTGGAGCAGTCTGAGCTGAGGATTGAGAATTTTCAAGCTTGGACACAGTGCAATGATGCAGGTGCATACCTCTGGGTGTTTGGTGTTGGTCCTTGGGTATGAGTGCATCCCTACTGCTGGGGTGGTGCCAATTGTTCTGTGCTGATCTGGGCTGGAACAAGCAGGAACACTACTAATAGCATTTTTTTTCTTCCTTTGCTTTCTAGGAAGTTGCCAGGAAGACAGAGCAAGAGCTCTAGGGAAAGAGGTCTGGCTCTCCTGCCTGCCGCCTTTCCTGTGGCCTGAGCAAATGCCTGGACTCCTGTTGCTCCACATCCGTAGAAAGATAGAGCTTTACTCTCCAAGGAATTGCCTAGCTGTTGCTCCTTAGCTAAGACTGCTAGGGATATTAAGATATTTTATTAGTATATTATGCTAAGATATTAAGGTCTCTTGTCTGTGCCCTGCAGGCCCAGTGGTACCTCACTCCTTCAGGAAGCTCTAGTGACTACCGACCCCTGGAAATCGCCCCATGTGCCTTTTCAACTGTTCCCACAGCACGTGATATGGCTCTTGTAACAGCCTGAAGAGCTCATAGCCTTGGTGCCAGGTGCAGACACAAGCGCGCTAGGAGCCCAACTTCAAAAAGATGCATCTTCCCTGGTCACTCACTTGATGCCTTCTAAAAGGCCTCGGGGCAGACATGGGTATTTGGGGGAGATGAGATTTGAATAGGGAGGGGAAGAAGCCTGGCAGCTCCATTTGTGCCCTCTAATCAGCTTCTCAGTTTGTGTACAGCATTTATATACTGCTGTGATGTTGTCCTTGTTATCATGCTGATGGCTCTGGTTCTTGCTCTGCTTGTTTATTTTAACTCTGTTGTTGAATTTATTGCTCCTGGACTCTTTACTCTTGTTGGCTCCTGATAAATTACTACCTCTTACTAGCCTTAAATTACTGCCTCTTACCAACCTTTAATTACTCCCTGCCATCATATCTGGTGCCACATCCTCTTAATTATTGTTCCCATAATGGTCTAAATTCCTCCTTGCCTTTAAATCTATTAGTTTTCCCCTTGGCTGGCTTTGGCTGCTCTTGTAACTCTCTGCCCCCTTTTCCCTGTCTCCTCCAGTCTTGCACTGATACTCTGGAGCCTTGCCTCTATCCACCCCTGTGAGCATTTCAGGCCTCGCTGAAACCCTCCTCCCTTGTCCTGTGCCACCAGCTCCCTGATGCTTCACCCTGTTCCAACCTGCTGTCCCCTCCTTCCTTTTGGGGACTGGGAGCTGTTGGTGGGTTTCTTTTGCTGTGCCTTCTCTCTTGCTGCTTTTCTGCATGCTCCAATGTCCTCTGTCCACTTTCCCCTGTTTCTCTTACTTTCCGCTTTGCTAGGGTTCCCTTTCACCAGTGTCCCAGGTAGCTTGGTGAGAAATGCTTTGCAACTTTCTCCTCCTTTTTGCAGCTGAGCTTTGTTTTTAGACTTGCTTTTCCACTCAGGACTGGTGCTGGCGGCTCTTTGGTGACTCTTATCTTGGGCAGCCTCTGTCCTGCTGTATTCAGTCCACCACATCTAACTCTGGCACTCACTTTTACCAGTCACTGGCTAAGTGTCTTCCTTGAGCTCCCTTGCCTTTGTTCACACAGCTCAGACCCTGTCTCTCTTGTTGTCTGTGAGTGCCTCACCTCTGTCTCTTATGGTGCCTGTTTCGCCGCCTCAGCTGGTTTCCAGCTCCATGTGAGTGCTAAGCAAACACATTTCTTCATATAGGTCCTCCGCTCTGTGGGTTTCCAATCCCTCTCCATCAATTTAGCTGTATTCATTGGGCTTCCTGCATGGATGCAGCTTTCAGTTTTCATCTCCCTCTTGCTCACATTCTTTGTTGCTGCCCCCAGTCATATGCTTACTCAGCTGTGCCCTTGGAGCTATCTTCTCCCTTGCCTGTTTGCCCATTTGTGCAAGTTCTACCAGCTTAAGGGTTCCTTTCCAGCACCACCAATATGTTTCCTTTTGTGCCTTTGCTGCTATTGAAATGTTGGCTGGGGAGAAGGCAAATTTAAATTTGGGGAGACTAGAACAGGAGAGAAGTATTTAAAGCTAGGAACAGCCAAACCTTGCCAATTTGTCTAGAATGACCCTGTTCTACCACCTTACTCTCCTCTTAATACTGCTTAAGTTATAGCCCATTACTCCGCCTTTGAGTGCTGCTTTTCTCCCCCAGCTCCATGTCTTGGTGTTCATGCAGTACTGCAATCCATGTGTGTTTTGGTGCCCCTATGCTGCTGGGTACCCATACTCTGCAGGATATCCTTCTGCCCACCTTTCATGTGGGACTTTGTTATCTAGAATAGCTGCCTTGAATTTTCTGGGGGTCCTACTCCTCCACACACTGTCCAGCAACTGTTTTGACATTTCCATTTCTTCCCTAACACTTCGCTGTGAAAATTTCTAGCTGCTTTCTCTGTGCATATGGATGTATTTTTCTTTGCTGTGTCAAATATTCATGGCCTTGGCCATATGTAACTCAAAGGCTGCTGCTCCATGAGCAGCCTCACAAGGGAATGGGAATTTTGCTGGGAACAGTGTTTCATGCAATGTGAGCTTCACTCAGAGCCTTGTTCCTCCTGTCAGTGCTGTCACTTCTCAAGAGTTACCTGCTTGCCCTAAACACTCTGAAAGACTGAGGGAAGGATTCTGCCTGTGAAAGTCATTAGTTTAACTAATATTGTGTCTTTTTGTTGTAAAAGTGCTCTTTGAGGTTGATTAATGAGGAGTGGGTGGAGATAAAACAAACTCTGGTTTTGCAGGTGAGACACCATTCCTTCAAAACAAAATGCTTGTAATGTTAAGAAAAACAAACCCACTTAAAACTAACCTCTACTTCTTTCTGTGGGGAAACTATGTCTCCCACAGTCTATTACACTTTCTCTCTCTCTTTTTTTTTTTTTCAACATATTCCCTGCATGTCCTTATCTGCTTGTCTTCTGTCACCCTCCTTCTGGAATGTTAATATCTTGGGTCACCAGGATGTGGCCTGGTGGCTTGTCCCTTCAAAACACATCAGTTGCATGCCATAGAGATACCACAGTGTTCTTACACTTTGAGTAGAAAGCAGTTTTCTCTTTCTTTTTGTGCAGTGCCCCAGAAGCTGTCAACGGGAGCCTCCTGCAGCATTTTACGCAGCCTCTTGCATAACGTGCTGTTGATTCAATGATAAAGCTTAGCAAACTCTCCAAACACTGAGTTGGAAGTTGCTCCCTCTGTGCAGAAACGCACCTGAAGGTGAGCGTGGTCCCTGGCTTTCCTGCATCATGCCAGGACCAACCTGTGGCCTAATGACAGGAGCCTGTCCTCTGCTGAGGGGCGTCCCCATGTGGCCTGTGTGGAGCGGAGGGTTTGCTTCCCAGCACAGCCATCCTCTGCCCAGCTGGCACAGTCCTTGRTTGGGGCTGGCGGACAAGCCCAGAAATAACCACCCTAGGTGCGGTTGCTGTCATGCCCTTATCAGAAACCTGTGGGGAAATCTGTGTCAGGCCTCTTGTTTTCTTGCTAAATAGAGGCTCATCTGCCAAGTCTGTCAAAGCAGCTGGAAAAAAGCCTTTCTAAAGGGAGATGTCTTGAGGGGAAGCCAATGCAGAGAAATGTGGCTGTCCTCAGCCGTCCTTATCTCCAGTTTCTCATACCACTAGCTTCTCTCGGTGTKTTGCCTCTCTGTAAGGCCTCTGCTGAAAGTGGGGTGGTGGGGGAAGAAGCTCTTGGAGAAAAAAAAACAAGAACAAAAACAAAAAAAACACCCCAAAAAAACAACAACAAAACTTTGTGAAGCTTCAGGATAGGGTGCACTTTTTTGGGGAATCCCTTGTGACCTGTGATGATGGGCATGAGGGGGCTGGCTGCGATGCTGAGATTGAGGGATTAATGCAGAGACTAGGCTGCTGAATAAAAGATGGATGAGCTGAGTTACAAAGTCTGCCCCGGCTTTGCCCCAGCATGTGTCTGCCTTAGCCTGCTCCTTTAGCACGGGGAGGTGCACGTGGGGGACGCACCATGGTGGTGCGAGGCAACGCCAGTGCCAGGAGCTCTCAGTGGCACGGCTCGGCTCCGCTCGCTCTGCCAGGCCATGCCAGGCCGGGGCCCTGCCTCCCGCTGCTGCTCTGTGCCTCTTCCTCTCCTTTCCAGCTCTCTCCTGCACTTCTGGATGAGCTAAACCATGCATTGGAGAGGCAAGCAGTGCAGGGGGGAAAAGTAGTGCAAGTGAAAGAGACTTCAGGGATGGGGAGAGTGGCATGTGGACTATTAAACCCCTACTCGCTTTTCCCATTCCTGCTCGCAAGCTGGTTGCGTGTGCAYGGTGGATGGAGATCTGCGTGGTGGAAGCCACCGAGTTCTGCATTAATTTGGTGCAATGTCACCTTAGACTTGTGGCGCCTTCCTAGCGTGTGGATTTGGGAAGTGYGGCTATCCCGGTGCTATCAGGAGACATGCAAATGCATGCAGAGCCAGCTCATGGCAGGGAACAAGCCTTCCCTGAGGCAGGGGTGGGTGGGCCTCGGAGCTGTCTGGGCCTGAGCAGTAGGAAACACCCCAGCTTCGGTCCTGGCTCAAGGAGGAGGAGGCTGCACGCAAGTGYGTTTGTGATTGCAGGCAGGGATTTTTGACAGCTGTATCCCACATCCCTGTTTGGAAGGAAAAGGATGCTTTCTGCTTTGGAGAAAGGGAGAGAGGAATGAGAGCTTATGGTCTTTTCTCCCTTTTAGTCCAGACTTAGTTTGCAGCATGAGAGGTGATGCTGGCACTGCTGGGACAGCCTGGGGGATGAGGTCTTTTACATCAGTTTTGTTCCTGACATTTCTTAATACATCAGCTATTGCCTTAGCTGCACCAAGACAGTGAGGGAAACCTCTGGAGGGGAGAAAGGATTAGAGAGGAGAATTACATGGAGGAGGATAGGATTAGAGATCTAAGCAAACTTGACATTYACAAATCCGTGGGCCCTGATGGGATGCACCCACRAGTACTGAGGGAGCTAGCAGATGTTGCCAGGCTGCTTTCCATCATCTTTGAAAGGTCTTGCAGAACTGGAGAGGTGCCTGAGGACTGGAAGAAAGCTAATGTCACTCCAGTCTTCAAAAAGGGCAAGAAGGTCGACCCAGGAAACTACAGGCCGGTCAGCTTCACCTCCATCCCTGGAAAAGTGATGGAACAGCTCCTTCTGGATGTCATCTCCAAGCATATGGAGGAAAAGAAGGTGATCAGGAGTAGTCAGCACAGATTCACCAAGGGGAAATCCTGCTTAGGATAGATCTGATAGCCTTCTCTGATGGCATGACTGACTGGGTACATGAGGGGAGAGCAGTGGACTTGACTTCAGCAAGGCTTTTGACACTGTCTCCCATAACATCCTCCTAGAGAAGCTCAGGAAGTGTGGTTTAGACGAGTGGACAGTGAGGTGGATTGAGAACTGGATGAAAGGCAAAGCTCAGAGGGTCGCCATGAGTGGCGTGGAGTCCAGCTGGAGGCCTGTGGCTAGTGGTGTTCCCCCAGGGCTCAGTCCTGGGTCCCATCCTGTTCAACTTTTTCATCAGTGACCTGGGTGAAGGGACAGAGTGCCTCCTCAGCAAGTTTGCTGATGCTACCAAGCTGGGAGGAGTTGCTGACACAGCTGAGGGCTGTGCTGCCACTCAGAGAGACCTGGACAGGCTGGAGAGCTGGGCAGAGAGGAACCTGCTGAGGTTCAACAAGGGCAAGTGCAGAGTTCTGCACCCGGGGAAAAATAACCCGAGGCACCAGTACAGGCTGGGGGCTGACCTTCTGGAGAGCATCTCTGCAGAGAAAGACCTGGGAGTGCTGGTGGATGACAAGCTGACCRTGAGCCAGCAATGTGCCCTTGTGGCCAAGAAGGCCAGTGGTATGCTGGGGTGCATTMGGAAGAGTGTTGCCGGCAGGTGGAGGGAGGTRATCCTGCCRCTCTGCTCAGCCCTGGKGAGGCCTCATCTSGAGTACTGCGTCCAATGCTGAGCTCCCCAGTACAAGAGAGACATGGATCTACTGGAGAGAGTCCAGCGCAGGGCTACAAGGATGATCAGGGGGCTGGAGCATCTGCCCTATGAGGAAAGGCTGCGAGAACTGGGCCTCTTTAGCCTGGAGAAGAGACGACTGAGAAGGGATCTTATCAATGCATACAAATACCTTAAGAGAGGGTGTCAAGTGGATGGGGGCCAAACTCTTTCCAGTAGTGCCATGCAACAGGACAAGAGGCAACAGGCACAAAATGAAGCACAGGAAGTTCTGCCTGAACGTGAGGAGGAATTTCTTTCCTGTGAGAGTGACAGAGCACTGGCACAGGYTGTCCAGAGAGGTTGTAGTCTCCTTCTCTGGAGATCTTCAAAACCCACCCAGATGCAACCCTGTCTAACATGCTCTAGGTGACCCTGCTTGAGCAGGGAGATTGGACTAGATATTCTCCAGAGGTCCCTTCCAACCTTACCCATTCTGTGATTCTGTTACTCTGTGACATAAATCACCGCAAGTGGTACCTTGGTGCCCTGATGCCCCTCCACAGGAAAGGCTGCCGCAGCACTGGGTGCTGGCAACACCCTTGCTCTGGGGTGCCGGCCTCAGGGTCCTCAGCGTCTCCTGCTAGGAGCCTTGGTGACTTCTCCGTGAGTCAGAGCTTCCAAGGTTTCGTGGGGTTTCGGGTACTCCTGTGTGTGTGTTTTGGTGGTGGTGGTGGATCAGTGATGCCAGATTAGGTCATTTTGGGGAAGGGGACACTGTGGCAAGCTGCCAGCCACTAGCGAGGAATAGAAGGCTACTTCTTCAAGCAGAGCACAGGCCCCTTCCCCTAAAGAAAGCTCCATCACCACCAAAGCTGAGTTTGGTACCAACACCTCTGAGGTTTCGAGCACTGGGGCCGCCTTTTGCATAGGGAGGAGGTAAGAAAGTGATGCAAACAGACCCCACGCTGCCTCCTTCGGGGGTGTGGTCCGGGAAGCTGGGGTTGCCCTGTCCTTCTTTACCCTCATCCTGCCTATCATCACCTCCTCGGCTGTGGTGGGTGTCACACGGCTGCAGTAACTCTTTCACACGCTTTTATTTTTTGAAGGTCCCTTTCTCTGGCTGACTTATAGGTCTGGTTCCACAGATGGTCCTGCAGGTGTAAGAGATGAGGCACCACGCTGCAGCGTGGACAAATGGCTGCGGTGGGGATGAAGGCAATGGGGAGGAGAAAGCTGGCCGTGGCATGGAGGTCACCTCCTCCCCCATCTGCACAGCTGGGCTGCGCAGCCCATGGAGGCAAAGCAATGCTGCCTTGAGGAGCACTGCCGTCACCTGGGTCTGGGAGATGGCCTGGGACTGCTCCCAGCGTGGAGAAATCCCGAGGGAGCTATGTGGCTCCTCGCAATGCAGAGCGAGGTGAGATTTTGGACTGACTCTAGAAAGGTGTGGAGGTCCTTTTTGGTGTTTCTGAGGGGTTGCAGCAAGTGCAGCTGGTTAATGAGGTGAGGCTGTAATTAACACCTGACCTCCCCGCCTTACCTAATTTTTCTTAAATCGAACTGCAAATCTGTTTTCTTTTCTCTTACCCTAGGATAAATGCAAAGTAACACAGTTGGATTCAATGTCAAAATGAGTTGTACAAAACTGATTGGAGACAAGGATCTGGTTTCATCACCTGTACAATGGTGGTCTTTCTGCTACCTCCTCACCCAGGCAAAGATTCACTTGGCAAGGGGGCCTTTTCCTTATCTGTCATGCAAAAATATTGTTCCTCTTTAACACCCGAAACTCTTGATGAAGCAGGTACTTACAGTGCACAAAACTCGCCTCAGACAAATGTTTAATAGAAGACATAGCCTTGTCGTTGTGCATTCATCGCAGGTGGCTGCGTCGGAACTAGTGTGACACAACAGAGCAAAGACTATAAAAGTAGTATAAAAGTAGCACCTGCACAGACGGAGCTCTGCAGGTACCCAGCTAGTGTATAAATCAGGTCAAAAAACTAAACAAATGAACCTGTCAAATTCAATAACTCAGTCAAGCACGTAATCCAAAGTTCAACTTCGTTCAGGCTTTTATTGCACTCTTGAGACCAGCCGTTCCAGTAACTTGCTCCTATTTGTGTTTCTTTAGTACGTCTCTGTGTTAGCAATATTATCCTGAAGAAGTAATAAAACTTCAAAAGCTGGACTCTGTGTTACACAGTGTGTGCTTGGGAACTGAAACTTTTTCAAAAGGATTTACCTTCATCACCTGGATTGCATGTACATCTGTGTGTGTGTGTGCGCGCGCGCGCGAGTGAGCACGACAGCGATCTTTACATATCTACATCATCTTGAATTTCAAAGGGCTTTACAAATCTCAGTCTTCCAAAATCTACTAAAATGCTGTGCTTTGCATATGATTATAAGAAATGCATTAGTAAGGGTACTAATGAGCCTTACATACCTGAGGCAGATAAGTGAGGTTCCAGAGCAAAATGATTTGCTTAAATTTAGACTCCAGTAAGTTGACAGCAGGACTGGAAATAGAAACCAGTGTTTTCCAGTCTCTTGTACCACATTCCCACGGAGAGAGATTTTTTTTTTTTAAGATGAAAACACTGCTGTTTGCTCATGCTCTTTTGTTTCCTTTACTTTCCACATAAGCTTCATGAACGCAAATGTCCTGACCTAGAGCTATGTAAGGCCCTCATTAAAAGCTTCTTCACGACACCAGTCTTCGTGCAGTTGGGTGAAGCAGGAGGGCGAGCACAGCCTGACAGTTCCCACGCCTTACAGAATGATTGGCCTACTTTCTTTAAAGTGKGCTCGAGCCGTAGCCCCCAATGTGATTTAGTGTGGAAGCCACGCTGTTGGTTGTCTATCTTCTGCCATGTAGGTAGCAAGTCACTGCAAAGTGAGGGAAACCCTATTTGACTTGCATGCCTTAATATCCAGTTTTGCTGGGGTTTTATCTGGATTTGTAGGCTGCGAGAGAGCACTCTGGCCTCCCATCTCCCTCTTGGAGGCCATTTCCATGGGCTATAATTAAGATGGGGATGAGTTTAGGGAGGCATGGGATGGGCGCYGTATGAGAAGTCCCAGCACCCATGTCGGAGCGCTGCCCTGGGCTCGGGCAGCCACTTAAAGGCTCTGTGCCCCTGCCAGAAGTCGGGGATAGCGTCCCCACCTTGGGGCACAAGGACAAAATGCCTCGGAGGAGATGCCTGGGAACGCCAGGTTGTGCTCTCCAGGGTATCGCTGCTGTCCCCATGCCACCGTGACGTGGTGAATTGGAAAACCTTTTCCGTGTTTTTTCTCTTCTCTGCATTATCTTTGCTCCTTTCCCTCTTTATATACAGTGTGCTGTCTTCTAGCTACCCTGTTGTTTCTGGAGCGTAACACATGTTGCTCTTGCCAGCGCTTTGGAGTTACTCCAGTGCAAAACATTTTTTGGGGGCAATTCTGGGCTTGTAGGGAAGACTTGTGGCCTAGGAAAAAAAAATATATATATACACATACACACGTATATGTACATACCTAGATACGTGCATACATGAAGAGAGATAGCATGCCCACAAGCCTCGAATATGACTGTGCGTGTATATTTTTGGGGCAGGGCGCTTGTGAGTAGGAACCTGCCCATTTTACGCTTTAAGTGTCAGGCCTGATCTCTGGACGCTGGTCGGATGCCGAAACCGCTTTAAGCGGGAGCGCGGGCGGCCCCCGAACTGCTCTGTGCAGCCGGGGGCCTCTCCTGGCGGCTCACACCGTGTGGGAAGCGGAAAGCAAAGGGTTCGCTCGCTTCTCATGCAAGCCAAACAGCTGAGCCATCCTTCTCCCGCTCATCTCAGCGCTGCCGGGTCCRGTGCTGGCCACAGAGCCCACCTACCTCGCGTTAATTAAAACCGTTTTTTGCCGGTTATCTGAAAGCTGGCTGCCGAAACAACAGCGATAAAAGCTGTAAAATTGTGTTCCTCCTCTGGCAGGAGTCCACTGTAAACAGCAAGCTGCTGGGCTTCATTAGGAAGCTCCGTACCATCGTTTTTAATAACTGAATGTTTGTCTCCCGGCTATTCAGGTGGGCTATTGCTGCTGTGTAATATTGCTGGCAATGAGGTTGCATGCACTGTGCCAGCCCTGGCAAGGAGCAGTATGGTTTTTGCAGATAACAGAACTGCAATAGCATTTTTGTTTTGATTTAACTGAGAGGAAAAGCATGCACGGTGACTGCACACTTTTTACACGGCCTTCCGTTTTTCTTGAAAACATTGTTCGCTCAAGTACCTGAAGAGTTAACTGAAAATATCACAAGAATAAGCATGCTGATTCTTGCTTCTGTTATGGCAAACATACAAATGTACTGACCTACAAGGTAAATGTTGATTGAAGCAAAAAATTGACGTCAATATATGCTCCAAAGCACTCTCTATCCTGATGTTTGACACATGAGCTCCGTACTGTACATACGGTGTGAAATACTTAGGCTTGTTTTAATTAGATGAGTGGTAGYCTGGTGACTGTGGTTCTCATTTCAAGCAAAACAATTTATTGYGTGACTAATTGCTCTGAGAAATGAAGTCGTCAGTGACGATCTGGAGGGTTGAGCAAACTCTAAAATCTCACCATGAATGGCATRGATGCATTTTTCAGGGAAAAGGATTCGTGTACTCTTTGTAGCCTGCTCAACTTCTTGGGATTGGTGTTACGGGCTAGTTTACTTTGCACCAGTATCTCTCCCTCACCCACAAGTCTCCACTGCAGGATGGCCTTTGGGAGCTCTTTGCAGCCAGAGAGTTAAATGTTTGGTCATGGCAACATGGAAACATCCTTGTCTCTCTGTTGATGTGTTGGTGCATGACTGGCGAGACATAACCCAGGGATGATTTCCAAAATGATGCTAAGCTGTGTGTTATATGAATATTCGAGCGGGTCCATGGGGGCAGGCCAGGAGGCGACAGCACCTGCAGCTCTGCCAGTAGCCATGCTCAAGTCAACTGAGATGGRGATGAGACCTGTAAATCGCCCGTGCAGCCCTTGGGAAGGTGCGTAACGTGGTGGTTCACGGGGGCTTCCCTGCACCTGGGCTGTGCTGCCTGAAACACCCAGCTGAAGGCCTGGTTCCCACACAGGTTGGGAGTTTTTTTTTCTAGCTTCTCCTTGCTGGTGTAAACTGACTGAAGGCTGTATTCATTTTGGGGTGTCCCCAGCATGGCCATGGATGTGGATAACGCCCTGGTGTATGTGTCCTCCACAGAAGCACCTGAGAAAAGAAAGGTGAGGTGGAASATGAAGAAACCCTAGAGTTTCTTAGCTTCTTAAGACAGATCTGACTTTACACACAGGTATGTGTTCTCCCCCCCCCATCTTTCTTCTCACCTCAATATATAAATGGAGACTGACTGGTTTCATCAGGCTTTTTGCTCGYGTGGAGAGTGCTGGCCTTGTCAACCCAACATTCAGCTTGACTTGAACCGAGGGGCTTGGAAGAACAACGTTATCTAGAGTGCTGCTTTTTTCCTCTGTTTGGGGGCTATTCCCATGTCCCACTTTCAAGCCTTTCCCCCTTCGGAAACTCTGAGGGGAAGTAATTTTAACTAGGATTTTTTGTTTAAATATAAATGTGCAATGCCACACAAGCAGGGTGAAGAAAATGGGAGAGCTTGTTACCAAACCTCCCGCGTCTCTCATTTGAGACCTGAACAACAATTCCATGAGGAAATCGTGGTGACGTGCTGTTATAATTCCCTAGTGTTGTGCAAAGAGTAAATTGGGGTCTAACACATTTTAATGGCACGCTTTTCATGGTCACTTTTGCGCTCCACATTGCAAGGTTGAAAAGTATCTGGAGGCCGTAGAAGCGGAGGTGCTTCCAACCTGATGCAGTTTAAAACGTGTGGCTGCTTACACAGGATGTACCTATTGCTGTGTCAATCAGGTCGTTACATGCAAGCGATGCTGGGGGTGGGCTGTCTTGTGACCCAGYGGCGGGTGTCCAGCTGCTGCGTGCAGGTTTTGCCACTGCCAGGTGCTTGGGGACCAGCATCTCCCAGTTCTGGGAGACCTTGCCTGGAGCTGGAATTACTGCTGGAATATTAAAATGCTAAGTGGGGAAATTTCCATTTTTTTTACTGCAAGAAGAGTCTAGTGGGTTCCCTTTCCCTTGTCGTGTTTCCTGGAAGTGCTTTTTCCAGGTGGCTGGTGGGCAGGGTGACCTCGACCCCTCTCCGGCTCTCCGAAGTTCAATGCCTGACTATAAGTAATCAATGCTGGGACGGGGTAAACACCTTGACTGAGAACTTGGCATGTGCTTTGCTTGTTTCTAGGGGTATCACGGTCATCGGACACATCTGACTCACCTTGCAGAGCATGGAGACACAGCCCATGGTGAAAAGGTGACTTTTCAATGCAGTCGCTCTCCTGTGAAAAACCGCGCTTACTTTGGGAAGCCTGGTTCTTCCCATCAAGGAGCTCACGAGCTCCCCACTGGCGCTTCTTTACCTTGGCGAATGACGTCTGAGGAACTTGTCTGAGCTAGGGAGCATGTGAAAAGAAGGAACCGCTAAGAACACTTGCCACAATTTACCAATAAACAGAGGCTTCAAATATTTTGTTTATAAAGGGTGGAAGAGGTGACTCACCTTTCTCCTAGTAGGTGGGTGATGCTCCTGTTGCTAGACCGAGCATTTCCCTGCCTCCATCTACTTACACAGTATGAGAAACCCGTCATTCTTGGGACTGCTGGGCATTGTATCTAGCACGGCTTTCTAAGGATTTGGGAACACCTTCCTCCGGGTCTCACCCAGAGCCCTGCCGCGGAAGTTCTGCTTAGTCAACCCAACTTCCTCTTTCAGGAAAAATTTGGTGCAGCTGCCAAACGCAGGTCAGCTCGAGGCTTTGGGGCGATGTCTGAGCAGTGATAGCTGCCGTGCCAGCGAAACAGCAAGCCATATCCCGGTGTTGCAATGCCGACTCTGCCATGGACTGTGCATCACGGCTGCGCACGGTGCTTTTGGAATAACTGGCGATGGAGATGTAATTCTGAATCACGCGCTGCCGGTGCCGTGCGCACTCGAGCTATGTCTCGTGGGGCGAACTTGCATTTCGAGTGATTCAGACGGTATCTTGTGCCAGGTTCTTTCCGCCCTGTTAAAATCAGTGTTGCTGGATGGTCACGCAAATGTCAGAGTGCTGGCGGTTTGATCTTGCTCTCCTGCTTTAAAGCAAATCAGTGGTGAGCATTCAGCTGGCTTTGGGAGATGAATTAAACCTATGCTTTTTAATAATTCTCTGCTTGGCACAAATTTAGCTGATTTCTGCCTATTCAGAAGAATTCTTGGTTAGCTTTGGGAGTTTATAGACTATTGACTTGCTGCTCATCCATCTACAAACTGATATCTTCTGTCTGCTCTTGCAGCTGGACAACATATGGGATCCTACCAGGGGAAAAAGTCAAAACACATGCATTTGTATGAATTATGAATAAACCCTGTCTGCACTCTATGGTGGATGTTTCTATCAGTTATTCAGGTGAAATGACATGCAATCAGTTAAATAGTTCTGTATTACAGAGCCAAAGAAATTGAGAGCCAGAAATATTATACCACTATATAAATCCTAGTTATACATGTAACTTGGGTAATGTGAGTGTTTTTATACAGGTGCACRTACGTATTTATTCACATCTATATAGTTAATTCTTGGCGTGAGATTGGTCTTCTGGGTGATATATACTGCTTAATAAAGGTTTTGGATTGCAGTGGAATAAACTGCTGGTTTATTTGCTGAATCAAAAAATACTAATTTTTAAACTTAGTCCTCTGTGGTTCCTTCTCTGAAGACCAAGTGTGCTATTTTTGACTTATGTATGTTGTTTGCTCGGGGTTTTTTTTGGTTATTTTTTCATGTTTCTGCCTTTTTTTCTGTAGTAGAATATAACCTTCTCACATAGCTGTGGTTCTGGTTTCCTTGGTAAATAAGGAGCATTAGGAAACACACAACTTCAATTCACCAATGCCAGTAAAAAGCTGGGCGTCTGCGTTGTGGGAAGCAGCCTCTTTGCTCATGCCTGTGCTGCACTCCCAGCAATAGCTGCCGGAGGCTCTTCCCTCTCCTACCACAGGTCTACAATGACGTTGCCTGCTACTCAGGGAAGGTGCTTGAGCTGGTTTGATGCTGTGGTGCAACTAACTGTTAAATCTCCCCAGAGTGATCTCTGCTTCCAACCGCTTTGTCCCCCCAGCTCTGCCTCCCCAGTCAGGCCAGGGCTCCTGCTCGGACCCGCTCCCTGACTCACATCCTGCTGGCACCAGCGCCTACTGCAGGCTTTAGCTTATCTCTTGACCTTTCCTGCCACATTTCTCTCCTCAGGTGGCTCAGAGAGGTAGCTGACCCCTTCAGTCCAAAGAAAACTGCCGTTGTTTCTGGAAATGGAGGAAAGTGAGTTTCCCCCACATTACTCTCCTGTTCTCCCAGAGGCATGTGCAACCCTCATTGTTTCAACCGTGCCAGCCTTTATCATTTCTGATATTTCCTTTCTGGGGCTGGAAGGCAGCACCAGAACCTACCATAACACAGTCTTGCCTTGAAACAGACTTTCTCTGAAGTGTGCAGCACCCTAAAATGGTTGGGAGATCATCTTTGCATGGGAGGTTGTTGAGATGTGGGGATCCATTTCATAGCAGTGTCTCTGCCAGCAGTTCCACTTTTCTGCAGTGGCTGTGGATGCGTGTGGCATCTCCTGGTTTCAGGCAGTCCATTGGAGACTTGAAGGTCGTCATATGGAGGAGGTAAAAAGTGCTCAGTGCAAGGGTCCTGACCCAGCAGATTGTAGGACGCTGAAGGTAGTACAACATTTTAGCAAAAGATCATTTCACAGAGCTTTGCAGAGCTTCAGAAGAATTTTCCTTTGCTGGAAACCCGCCGTTAATGAACAACTAGAATTGCCTCTGTGTGCAGGAGAGAGCAGCTCCTCTGGGGAATGGAAAGAGGCCTAGACGACACTGATGAAACAAGCTCTCCCCGGGGCCATGGGCCATCTTACAGTCCCACAGAAGCCAGCACAGAAAAATAAAAAGAAGACAGACACTGAATGGACTTCATCTCTGAGGGATTTGACAGTTGTCCTCTGCAGGGGCTGTGAAAGCTTTGTGAGATGTTTGCCAAATAGCCTAAACCAATCCGGGAAGGGGACATGTTCTGTGAAAAAATAAGTAAGGAGTAAATGGCTTTGTGGTAACAAAACGCAGAAGTGAAGGGGGCCATTTAGATCCATTTATGGACTGTGGAGTTTAAAAAGAGCCTTAAATAGTGCGGCTGTTCCATGCCAGCACTGGCATTTGCCCCAGGAGGATCCCTTTGATCTCATATACCAGCTCCTGTAAGCATGGAACTCCACAAACAACTAGTAATAACAGATCTGGTGATGCTGGGAAAAAATCATGAAGGATTTTGGGTAGTTCTGCCTAACTCCTGTGCCTGTCATGTGATAGTGGTGAGCTGCTTGAGAGACATGGAGCTACTGCAGAGACTCCAGCGTAGCGCTATGAAGATGATTAGGGGACTGGAGCATCTGCCCYATGAGGAGAGGCTGCAAGAGCTGGGCCTGTTTAGCCTGGAGAAGAGAAGATTGAGAGGGGATCTTATCAATCTATACAAATACCTTAAGGGAGCGAGGGGTATGGGAACATGTAGTGCCATGCAACAGGACAAGAGACAATGGGCAGAAACTGAACCACAGGAAGTTTTGCCTGAATATGAGGAGGAATTTCTTGTGGAGTCTCCTTCTCTGGAGATACTCAAGGCCCGCCTGGATACGATCCTGTGCAACATGCTCTAGGTGACCCTGCTTGAGCAGGCAGGGTTGGACTAGATGATCTCCAGAGGCCCCTTCCAACCTCAACCATTCTGTGATTCTGTGATGCTTGCTGGGGTGGAGAGCAGGGCTCAGGCTGGGCTCCTGGTTGTACTTCATACCTGTCAGTGCCAGCAGGGCAAGCTCGCCCTGTATGACTTTTTGTAGAGCCTGTAAAAAACACACTTTATTGATATATATATATATATGTCTGTACACAATATTAACAAGTAGTCAAAAAACCTGCAATGATGCCAATGGATGTTGCCTCTGCCACAACCAAAACTGCAGCCTGGCAGGGGTGTGCGTGTGCTGGCACTTCTGATTGCCTTGCTGCACACCAGGAATTAGCTCCTGAGTGCAACGTGGAGGAGTTAGGTGCCAGCTGAAGGAATTAATGTTAGATGAATGCTTGCCAGGAGCTAAGGTGCAACCCAAGGACTGGAAGCTGCAGGGAGGACGATGCTGTGGCCGTGCTCAGGGAGCTGAGCCCCGACACACTCGTGACCTGGTGAAGAGAGGGTGGGTGCAGGTGGGCAGGGGCTACGAGGTGACTCAGCCCATGGTTCCCAGGCACATTTCCTTGGTGTCGGCCTCTATGCGCAGTGTGGGATGCTGGAGCCTGCGCAGGAGCGCTGCCTGTCTCGTATTACAAAATGCTTGTGGTGACGGATTCCTCAGATGAACTTGCAAAATTCATTAGGTTTGAAAAAACCCCCACATAATTATATCCCCTGTGACCATCTTTAGTTATGTTAGAGAGGCTTTTATTACAGGTGTTCATGTTTCAGTGCTTAAGACCCCAGCTCTCTGGCAGATGTAAGAAAAGTTTCCTGTATAGTGCAATTTCCTCCTCTTTTCTCTGAGACAAGTGATTCGCGCTGCTCTCCGGGATCTGTGGAGGGCCTGTAGATCTGCTTAGGTGTGGCAATGTCTTTAGTGTGACTAATAAAAATAAACCTGGGCGCTGAGCATTCATAGAAAGTGTTTAACTGCAAATCTTTTTGGCAAGCATGAAGGCAGCTTGTTGCGAGTGTAACTTCAAAGAACTCTTCACAGTTGTTCTGGGGGGACTCTGAGGTTACCTTTAGAAGTAAAGCCCTCCAACCAGTGTGTCCTCACAGGAGAACAGCCCACAGAAGTAGAAAACTGAAATGAGAGATTATGGGTATATCTAAAACTCTGTCTTCCTTTTTCAATTCTACCACCTTCTCTGGGCTAGAAGCTGAAAATAATATTGACAAGAAGCAATTTTTAAAGGACTATCTCTCTGGTATCAATATGAAACCTTATCTAGAGGAAGAGGAAGCACCGAATACTCCACTGATACTTTGGTTAGCTTAAACTAACCAGTTGCTCAGCATTTGCTTTTGTATTTTATTTTGAGAGATTTTCTTCTGATTAGACACTTCCTTTTCCCGGCATTTCAAATACTTCTTCATTTCCGCAGGGCTTCATTCCCAGCTAAGACATGGTTTGCTAATGACTTATAAACTTAGAATGGAAAAAAAAATCCTCACATAGAAAAATATTTGCCYAGAATGACCCTGGCTTCAGGCTTAGAGCAAGCAGTGAAAATACACAGAAGCATTAAGAGCATGTAGATTATCATGCTCCCTCTATTTGCCTGAATGGAATAAAAAAGGGCTTATTGTTCATTATAGAAAACAGACACACCGGAGACTCCTGAGAAGCAAGGTGTGCACACTGCTGCTTACCTGACCAAACTATGCCGTACGTGAAAGGACAAGATGCTGAGGATATCTTGACTTTCAAAATCAAGACAGCTGAACACCTATTCTGCAGGTATGGGTGCATACGTACAGAATGAGAAGTAAAAATACCTATGCTGGTTTGGAAATGCATGTGCAATGCCTGGTTTGTATTTCTTTATAGGGCTTTATGTTTGCATCAAAGGGATTTCATTATATGCTACTGAAGAGGTCTTTCTACTTGGTATCCATTTCCCCCTTATTCCAGAATCACAGAGCAATTGAGGTGGGAAGGGGCCTTTAGAGATCAGCTAGTCCAACTYCCCTGCTCAAGCAGGGTAGCCTCAAGCATATTGGCCAGGACCATGTCTGTCTCCAAGGATGGAAACTTCACAACCTCTCCAGGCAACCTGGTCCAGTGCTCAGTCTCCCTTGCGGTAAAGAAGCTTTTTGCTATATTCAGAYAGAACTTCCTGTGCAKCTCATCTTACCTCCTTCCATTAAGTATAGACTTCACACTTTGACAGATATTCTCTAATTCCTGTGTATGCCTTATTTCATGTCCCAAGGATGTATGAGATGGTCTCCAGTGTAACGACAGGGCTGCAGTGGACTTCAGTCCTTGCGTTCGCTTTGTAATAGCTTTTATCATGCCACTTCAGTGCTACTGCGAGGGGTGCTGGTGTGTTTGGGCATGCAGTATCTTGTGAGACTGAGCTGGCAGGTGAGGACTACCATTAGACTGCACAGTTTTTCTTCTGGTTGTAGGTTAACTAGATTTATGCTCCAAGTTCCCAAAACACAGGCTTATGTGACACGAGAAGGACCATAGCGATACAGAGGCCTCTCAAGAAGGGCAGTAACACTGTTGTCCAACAGCTTCTCTGCCCTCTTCCTTTCCTCTCCTCCTGCCAAAACTTCCAAATGTGGCATAGAAATAGTTTCACCTCCTTATAACACACCACTGCTATCTAATAAAGCAAATATCTATTTGTATATGCAGCTTACGGATAATGAAGTCAGCTTGGCACAGTCTTCCATTCTGGCGATTTTCTACARTTTTGATGTCCTTTGGAACTGGATCTGAATGTTATGACAATACAATCAGGGGATGGCGAAGCAATGAAAACAAATTGTCTTCACAAACGGTTTGTCTTCTTCTTTTGGCTCTTGAAAGAGGGATATGCGTAACGGAGAGAAGGCTTTTTGCCTGAAAACAGGTGGAAACCAAACCATCATAGGCACAGCTCCATTCAGCTCCAGACTATTGCAGCAGCAATGGATTACATTGCAGAAAACATCTAAGGATACACATATGAGGAATCTAGAATAAATATGTGCACATTAAAAATAATTATTTTTTTCTGGGAGTGATTACTGGATAATAGCAGTGTTACTAAATGGTCTGTCTCCCTTCCAGCTGTGTCATACTTGTCTTTCTTTGCATTTCTTACTGTTTTAAGAGGATTTTTTCCCCTAATTTTGTTTGTAAACAAGGGAACAGATGCCAGGTTCTGAAAACCGTTATAGATATAATCCAAAAGCCATAAAAGCTGGCGAGTATTTTGCCTGTGAGCTCAACTAACAAGCCAATGGTTAGAGATCTGGGAGATGCTGAGCTGGATAGAGGGAGGCATGTTGTTCCACAGATGTTACTTGCATTAGCCAGCTTGCACCACGTAATAAAAGTGTTTCTCTTTGGACTGGGGACAAGACATTCTTTGCTATAATGGCACCTCTTTTGTTATATTATTTTTCTCTGGATTTCAAGAAACGGCTTTTCGATAGGTTTAATTAGCAATTGGCTAAAAATTAGCCTGGCTGYAGGAGCCTCACCTGTGTCACGATTTTTACTGAACAACAGGCACACCAGCAAGCTATGGGCATTTGGTCTATGGCTGTGCTTAATACCTTTATAAGCCTTTAAACGTGGAAACCCTCCCCTGCAATGCAAACTTTGCACGCTGGCGGGAAGCGAGTTGGCAGGACGTCCCCTTCCGCGCAGTCAGGAGTCGGTCTTATCATTAACCCGAGCAGCTCCATATCTGGGAGCAGGTTTTCTCTGCTGGCCCGGCGGCCGGCCGGCCACCCTTACGTGACAGTGCAGAGTCCGTGGCAGAGCCTGCGTGTTGACATCAGGGATGTGACAGACCTCATCCGGCCACAGACGTTTTCAAAAGCGTTGGCCTATGGCCGGAGTTACCTGAAGCGGTTGCTAATTGTTTAGGGATGACGCAAATCCCAGGGTCCAATTTCAGCCTCGCTGCTGGCTCCCTGGCAGCAACGACCTGCTCGACTATTATTGCTCTTAATATCCTGGTGGCAGGTCGGGCTGCAGCAGGTTCCCCCAGTGCTTGTGTGCCTGCTGGAGGCAGGCTATAGGGCAAGGTGCACTCCACGTCTTTTCGGGGGAAATGCTCTTTCCGGTGGCCCTCGTACTGACTTAACCTCTGTGTTTTTTTTTTTTTTTTTTTTTTCCTTCCACCCCTATTAAATGTAGAAAGTGTGTTTCTGGCGCTTGTCTTACACAGGCTGACTCTACACACTTTTCTTATCCCAAACTCTGTGAAAATCATGCTTACTCACTTAAATACTCTCCTTGGCATTCAGGTGCCTGGCCTGGCTCAGGCAGGTCCTACCAAATTGAGCATGAATTGTGCACTCGTACGGTGACCTGGGACTAGACTCCGCACCACTGGCAATGCCTGTGGGAAGCTGCTGCAGCGACTGCTTGACAGCAGTCTGGAAGTTAAGGCACCTTTATATGTTTTTATAAGTGTTTTTGCTGAGTGCCCTTTGATTCGGGCATTTAGAGCAAATATCACCTGATGTTATTCCTGCAACGGTCACAGCATAAGACGTGTCCTGGGGATTAATGATGGGATGGACTAAACCCCAGCCTTGGCCTCTTACCCAGCGTGATTTTGTGCTGCTGAGCAAGCCAGTGGCTGTGCCTCAGCTGTCCTGTGGGTAAGACGAGGCAGTAATGGGGTGGTGGTGGGGAACCAGCAGAGCTCACAGGGGCTATCAAGCTGATGTAGCACCGGCTGGGTAATCCCTGTGACCAGCAACACAAGGGCGGAGGCTACTGAGGTCCCCTTGGAGCCTGGCTGCAGGCTGCAGCAGCAGCACCACCGTATCGGCCGTGTTTGTCGTGTTGGGGCCGGTGCCGAGACACAGGTAGGCAGGCAGCCAGGGAAGGGGACCTGGGGGAAAGCTGCCAGGGGGTTAAGGACCTTGAATGGCTGCAGAAGGTTTGAGTACAACCCCGAGAAGATTTTCTGTATGGCTTTTTCACTGGTATGGCTATTCAGTCCTCTCTAAGCTTTTGCACCACAAATGAAGTGGAGGGAAAAGAGGGAAAAAAAAGCTGTTTGTTTTTAATGGTAACATTTAAAAACAATATAAAAGCACCCTCAGTGGCCAAACCACAGAAATTGCCATGCCGATCCCAGGGCAGGTGTGCCTCCTGGAGCTACTGGAACAGCATCAGAAACCTGCTGCATCCTCGGTAGAAAGTGTCCTTTTAATTCTGGGTCGAGTTCTGCTCCAAATGTGGTTGAAAGCAAAACTCTAATTCACTTTAATACTTGCTGGCTTTCATGTGTTTTTTCTGAAATAACCTGAGATCAGACGTGAGAAGCGCGCAGTGCTTTTGTTAGGGCAGGAAGTCAGCGACGCGCCGGGAGAGGTTGGGAGTGGACGGAGTGGTGCACCCAGGTCCCTGCAACGAGGCTTTTCAGGAACGTAATGTGGCACAGGATAGTTCTAGTTTCCCAGCATGAAGCAGAGGTTATGGCTTTACATTTCTGTTTCCCACTTTCTTTCCTCTTCCTTGATGTCACCCGTAAGACGCCCTTGCAGGCTGCAGCCTCCAATGCCTGTGTTGCCCTCAGCCATGCGCACAGTGCCCCAGCTCAGTGGGTCTCTCCCACAGATTTTATCCTGCCAAACTGGGGGCTCAGTGGGAGCTGTCTCTGTGCCCGCTGTCACAAGCGCAACCTGGCTGGCAAGACACCTCTGTGCCTGGCACCAGGCTTGGAGGTGTTCCCTGATGCCAGAGACGGACCTCACGTGCGTGGGAGGTGTTCATGCTCGATTGGCTTCGTGAAGCATAACTTTAAGCTCCACAAAAAAGAAATCTACCCTTTTCAGCCTGGGAAGCACAGAATTTCAGCCACTTTTAGTGCCATAAAATTCCTCCTGTCTCTTCAAGAGCAGGTGATTGGCTCAGTGTGTTCTTGCAAAGCTATGGAAATTCAGAAGGAAGGCAACTACATTGGATCTTAGTGTGAGGAGGTCCATTCGTTCATGCTAACTTGTGTGCATAGGTCAATGCAAGATGTATTTCTTAATCCAATTTCATAACCATATATCCAGTCCAGTTTCTGGGTCACTGTGGATATGAGGTGGTAACTTACAGTTAATGTAAATGGCCAGACACATTCAGACCTTCCATCACTCTTCTGTATTCATTTCCATCAAAAACTTCTACTGAAATCCATCTAATATTCATTGGGAGAACTCCTTTCATAGAATCACAGAATCACAGAACTGGTAAGGTTGGAAAGGACCTCTGGAGATCGTCTAGTCCAACCCCCCTGCTCAAGCAGGGTCACCTAGAGCGTGTTAGACAGGGTTGCATTTCCCTCCCACTTTCCTCCCCCTTATTTCCCAAACCATTCACTCTCGCTTAACACCTTTCAAAATAGTAAGACTTAATTCTCCAGCGTGCCGAGCACCCTGGCCCTGAATCAGCAGAGCACTTAAATACAGGCATGATTTCATTTGAAGTCAGTGTAATTATTTGCATGCTTTAGTTGCTTTGGATTGAGTTGCTCCATATTCAATAGGGTGGAGCCTGTAGAGTCCTTTTGCTGGCTGCTCTGCTCAAATTTGCTAGACACGGAGGAAAGCTAAAGTATTTCTTTCCAGGGCTTGCCCTGCCAGAGAACAGAAGGAAGTGGTGTCTATAAAGGGTATTTCTGGGCAGGATGGGGTTGTGGTTCACTTCTGCTGTATTGTAAAAGGCTTATTTTTACTGTATTCTTATCAGAGTCTTGGAGATTATGCTTATCACAGCTTGTAACATTATTTTTATCAGCTTGAAAGATGATGCTTTTATACCAGGGCAGCTGCGAGCCTCTTAAGACCTTTTTCTTTCTTTACCTTGCTGCTGCACTTCTCCACCTCCCTCGCAGCAGCAAGTGCCCTTTGATAGGAATGAAAACTCAGAATGGGCTGAGACTTAAACCCATAATGTTAGGCTTGAGGTACTTTGCAGCATAAAGTACTCGGGTGTCTGATTTAAACCTGTATCTCTCATTTCCCAAATGAAAAGATGGATCAACTAAGGCTCCAGTATTTCTTTTTTTTTTTTTTTTCCCAGGAAATTTAGAAATTTCCTGGCTTCAACAGAGCCGAAGCGACCGACCCGGCCATCCCTGTTTGCCTTGTGAATGAGGCCCAGGAAAATGGTGTTAATGCCCTCTAGGCTCTGTTTCGCCATACTCCTTTTCCGCTCATTTTCCCCCAAATATTCTGCGAAAAGGGGCTTGGCTGTTGTAGGGGAGCAGCAGTGGGAGCGGGCCTTTCCGAGGCTGGGGCTGCACGCTTCTTTGGCAGCGGGCCCCTCGCACTTTGCTAGGAGGACTTTGAGTGGCTGCTGCTCTTGAGGGCTGTTGCTGCCTGCACTTAAATTGCTTAACCCACCCCATTTTTTGCACATTTTCAGCTACTTCTAATTCCATTGTAGCAGCTGTGACTTATGTAAAACAAGGATGGGTAGTGATTTTATCCCTTATTTTCAGACACCTCCTGTTTTCTTCCCGTTCTCTTCCTCTTTTCTTCTCTCCTCTTCTTCTTGTGGGGATATTTTCAGCTGGAGTGGGAAAGATCTGTGTAGGGGAGAGGGAAGGGACTGCCCCATAATTTTCAAATACTTGAAGCTGGTGGGCCACCATTTGAAAATTAAGCACTAGCGACAGGACGGTGTCATTCACTGTGACTGCAGTTGGTGCAGATTTTTGATGGAAACTTAGGTCTGTCTGAGAAATGATGCTGCATATTGATACTATCTGGAAGGAGTGGCAGAATATTGCAAAGCACCTGCAGTTTGACAAGATTAGTCCAATCTCCAGGCCGAGCCTGAAACCCCCTGAATTTCCCCTGGCTGCCAACTGTGCCAGCCTAGACATCATCCAGATATCACAGCTTCTGGCTGACAAAACCTTTCTGGCAGAAGTGTGCGATGTAGATCTGGCCTCTGCGATACAGCCACAAGACTGCTTGTCAGCGATGATTTATATGGGTATTTCGGTTCTCTGCAAGCTTCATAACCTCATCTGAAGACCCCAGGCATGCCAAGGAGCAACCTAGGTGCTGTGAGGGGTGGTGGTGCTCAGCAGTTTGCAGGCTGGAGCTCTTCATCTTGAAATCTTTCAGCTTGAAAGCAGCTCTAGACTGAGGGAAGAGGGATGGTGATGCTTCCCATTGCCTGTGCTCAGGGGAATAAAAGGAAGCGGGTCTAGTGGGAATTTTCAGAAGCCTCTAATTCACCATAGGAACATAAATATCTTCAAGGGATTGCCCTGGGGTGCTGCTTAAAAAAGCAGCCAGGTTAAAGGGGCTTTGTTAAGTTTGTTCCCATGAATACGATTTTCCCCAGGCACAATTTTTACATATACCTGCTAGATAAAAGCTACCACACAGTAAAAAAAAAAAGCAAAACTTTCCCCACCAATCTCTCTTAATTAAAGATACCAGGGGAAGGAGGCTCCTCATAAAAACAAAAAGGAGATGAGATGGTTGTAGTTTAAAGAACCCTGAGAAATAAGGTTGCACATTATTGCTATGGTGATCCCCAAGGATATAGTTCATCCAGGTTTCTCCCTGCCCTGTCCCTCCTCTCCGCGCAAGGTGCCAGTATTTTCTTTTTCTGATGAGAGAGGATTATCAAATTCCCTTTTTTTTCGGAGGTATGCCCCTCACTGCGGGGGGCAGTGGCTTTCCTGCAGCATTTCCTAACAAGGCCATCATGCTCTGTGGAAAGGATCCCACAGTGCTTCAGGCCTGGAAGCAATGAATAGATTACTCACCCACAGAGCTGGGAGCATAACGCAGAGGAAGTGGAAGCAGTGACTTGTACTGATAGTAAAGCTTGCTATGGGACATGCCTATTTGGTGCCAGTTAAGGCAATTATGCTGAAGACTCCCTTTGATGTAGGTTCACCCTTGTGAACAACCCTGTAATCTTATATTTGAAAGGAGACAGGATTCAAGGAAACTTCTTTTGCTGATTATCTGCAAGCTGAAAGTTCTTGTGTTGGTATATTTGGATGGTACAGGCACATGAGAGTATGCTTTTTAAGATATAGATGTCTGAAGCACTGTGGAGGGAGAGAAAGGGCGGCAGGGAGGTGGGGAGCATCTCCACCAGGTCAGGGTTGACAAGAAATTGGTTTCAAAAGCACATGGGGCTCAATGGACATGCGTTTTTCATCTAATGGAAAGAAGTTTCAGGTGCTATCCTGCCTTGCCCACTGCAGCTCATACTCGCACTGGTGTTTTGGGAGCTTGGCGGCATGCTGGAGGACAACGCCGAGTCGGGAAGGCTGGGAGAAGCCAGGGTGGTGGGGGACAGGTGGTCCTTGCGCTTCAAGGTGGCAGGGTCTCTGGCCATGGATGCTGCCTCTGCCCCCAAAGCCAGGGCTGTAACAACCAAGGGAGGAAAGTGAATGGTGTCGCAACTGTGCAACACTTGCCCTCACGCCCTGCGGAGGAGTGGGCAGGAACGGGGGCTGGTGGCAGGGCCCTGCTTTACATACTGATACAGGCAAAAATATTCAGAAGCAGTCAGGCGCCTAGCTGATGGAGCAATGGCCCTGACGAAAGTGATGAACACTGATACAAAATGGAGATAGTGCAGCCTTGCTTGAGATCTGGAAGATAGTCCAGACCCAGCAAACCGCTGTGAGAGTGATGGCAAAGGTTAATCTGGGGTTCCCAACAGGCTAATCATGGGAACCCGTGCAGCCACGTATTTATTCAGAGGGCTAGTTGTGTAGGAGGCCGAGCACGTTATCACGGGAATGAAATGTTAGTCATGAGCGCGGCCTCATCAGGCGTGTGCCTCCTCCCGCACAAGCCTTCCCGCATGGCAGCCAGCGTTATCGGCTGGCAGCAGGGAGCTTGCCAGCTTGGCATGGGAAGGTGGTGGGATGGGGCTCGGTGCTGAACTGGGAAGTGACGGCCACTCTAGTGGCACCCAGCATTGGGGCTCCATTTCCATGTCTAATCGCTCTCTCTCACATCTGAATTAATGTGCTGGATATGAAGGAGCTCACAGCTAACAAGCGGTTGTGGTTTTGTTTTTTGAATCTTTATCTTCCTTTCAGATCAATGAAGCTAACTCCACGGCCTACAAACAAACTTAACTCACTAAGGCTTTCAGACATACCTAACTCTTAGTGTTGGCTCAGTTTTTGGGTGTCTGACTTCAGCAAACTTTCAGCGGCTTTTGGAAACACAGATCTTCTTGAGGATGATGAAAGTTGGACCAATTTAGTTGGTCCTAAATTACACATCCGTTGTTTGTTAGATCTGGTCTTTTGTTGAATGTGGAATGAGATAATGCTGATGAGGGGGTCATAGTCACACTGCTGCAAGCATGAATTTTGCACAAGCATAACTGTACCCCAAAACTTACTCCTTTGTGAGAAATAACAACTGATATAATGCCAATATAGCTGCATCGTTGCTAAGATCATTTTTTCTACCTTTTGGCCAGTCCAGTGTAGTTAGAACAATGCATCTTTTGGAAAAAACTTTTCTCTCAAATTCAAGAAAGTGTAGGGAAACCTATTCTACTTCTAAGCATTTTGTGTTTTGAAAAAGTAGTGTCCTTATAGAGTAGAGTTAGCTAGTCTGGTCTTGGGAGACTGTTTTTGTAGGTGCTAGTTGTTTTATTTTATTTAATATGTGAATCCCTTCTTTCTAACAAGAATGCCTTGAATTTTGAAAATAAGCTAGGTGAAAACAAACAGATGAATAGAAGGAAGTACAAAGGCATTTTTTTCATTAAGAAGTTATTGTACAGCTTAGTCACAGAGAGGGCCTGGCAGCTGACAGGATTTAGGATACCAGATGCAAACAATGCACTTGCAGGGATGGACAAAACTGCTGGTCTCAGACTGCAGCTCAAGGTCATACTTAGGAGCCTTACTTCCCAGCTCACATCATCTTATCTTTTTTAAAAATTGAATCTTCGGTTTATAGCCTCAGGAATCTGATCTGATCACAGACTTGGCTGCTCTTCGTGGTCCTCATCAAAGGTTTCCTCTTTAGGATGCCATTGAACTTGGGACCTGTCACTTTATTCTTACCCAAAGACTCTTCCTTGTTTTTTCTGCTGGGCTACCTGGAGATGCTGCCCACCAGACCATGGCTGCAGGCAGAGGCTTTGAAGGATGCAGTACCGTCTCTCTGGCTGGCTCAGCCAGGTGCCTGGGGCACCCATCGGTGCTGCCTGGCTCTGCTGGGGTGCACAAGGTGGGTAGGTTTGTGCTGCCTTGCTGTAAGAAGTGGGGAGGGGGAAGGATGGGTCAGACCTCACCACGCTGTTGCCTGTCCACATGCATTTACCTTCCGTTGATGCGTTTTCATGTATGCTTGTGGACCGAGTTGTCAGCGAGGGCTTCATGTGCATGTATTTTCTAGTGATTCATATTGCCCCAAACATTGCAGTGGCTTAATTAACTCCTGACAGATACTGCAGCAGTATCAGGTGCTGCAGGGAGAGCTGGAGGAGAGAGGAGGCTGCTGGATCCCATCATGGGGAGCTGCAGCACCGCGCCAAAGGAGGCGGAGGAGGCTTTGGCAGGTGACACATATGTGAAGCACAGTTTCAGCTGCACCCTGATTTGCAGAGCTGTTCCCATCCACCACCACACTGTTAATTTACCCACAGCACAGTTGCCAAGGTTTTTTAACTATCATTTTCTAGGTACATATTGATTTTATTCTCTTGCCTAAAGGTATAGAAATAATTAGCAGAAGAGTCTTCCCATCATATTTGCCATATAGTTAATTAGATGTTTTATCATACAGAGTAGTCATGTGAGAAAAACAGCTTTTTTTAGTAAATCAAGCATGTTCTTTTAGCAGATGTAAAGCAGCATACCTCTGCAGACTCCTACAGGTCTCCACCATTTTACATCAGCAGCAAGAAAATGGTCTGTTCTGACATGGGAAACACCAATGACTTCTCTTTCATAAGTGCTTGGAGGCCCTGCACATGCCACAGGGAAACTTGTTGGTTAAGGGACTTGTCAGGGAATTAAACTGGCTTGCTGCAAATCAGGGTGCTGTTCCCCAGCCTTTTCTTTTCTGTCACCATGGGAAGAACCTGGTAGATCAGCAGCATTTCCTTGCTCTTCACATTCTCCTAGTATGTAGACAAAGTCCAAGATAGTTGGGCACAGGGGAGCCTGGTCTGTAGTTCACTGAGCGAGAGAGAGAGATTGTGATCACAGATTTGTCCTCCATGGTTGATGATGGCGATTGCGATAGGATGAACTTGTGACTGCCATGAGTATTACTTGTTGCAATACCATCTATGAAGCAAACTTTCAAGTGCTACTGGGAGTGGTGGAAATGAACTCTGTGTGTGTGTGTGTGTGTGTGTGCACATAGTAGAAATGAAAAAGAAATTTGCATATGCCAGTAGGTAACTTGGGCATTGATAATTAACCTTTCCCTTGTAACTGGGGGGGGGGGGCTTAATCCAGCTCATGGTCTAGAGAGAATAATGTTTACTCCTAAAAAGAAGGCTCTTCAGGTTTTTCTGGCTGCAGCCCATTGTCTGATATCCACTTCTTAAACGAGAACAGGCACATGTGCATTTTGGAGAAGAAGTGAGAGTGGTGATTGAATGAAGGTTTAGGTTAATCTTGCCTCCTCTCAAAAGGCAGGATTCCTTGGGAGCTGCTTTTGACTGGAGGAGCACGGCTTGGTGCTGAGGAGATGGAGTCTCAGCACTTGGAAGAGCAGTTGAATGTCATGGCTGGTGGCACATCCTTGGAGGGGATCCCAGAAGCTCTGGGATCTGCTTTCTGATCCTCTACTCTGAGTTGCCGTGAGCAACATGTCTCTCATTTCTGCAATCACACATCTGCTTGTATGGCAAGCTCTTTGGGTTTGGGTGCTATTGATTTTCCTGCGGCACCCTGCAGTCTTGGTTTGAGCTGAACATCTTCTAGGGGTGGGAGAGCCTCACTGCAGAGCTGCAGGCATCTTGCGAGATGCCTGTGCTGGGGCATGGGCCAGCAGCCCCCAGGGAAGCAGGGCCTTGCTGGTGGTGCTGAGGGGTCTGAATCCCTTTTTGGATACTCTGTTGACTACTTAGGGCTGCTGTAAGTGCCCAAGTTAGATGCTTAAAATTAAACTGAGATTGTGTGACTATCTCCCTCATCCCTTCTGCATGTGGTCTTTTTATATGGCTAATATCTAATTCACATCCATCCATTTCCACCCAAAGGCCCTTTTACATGCAGTCAGTGCTGTGAAATATGAGAATCACGTCCCTTGTTCAGGTAACGGAAATGCGCTGAACGCTATGGGAGCCTGAAATGGGGGCTTATCTGTTCTTTGTGTGCCTTGAGATAGCAGTTTGTGATGTATGTTCAATTTAACAGATGTTAAGCAGTATTAAAAAATATAATTACTCTAAGCCTTTTCAAATGTTTCTGTTGCATCAATAGGAAAAAGAAAGTTTTGCTTGCTCCTTCCTCTTAGATATTCATTGATGCCTTGCCTAGCTTAGATAAAATATCTGCATCACGGCTTAAAGCTTTATCATGTCAGAAGTGAACTCCCCATGTGAATCTTGCATGAAAGAGTCTCAAAATGGTTGCAATTGTACAAACAGCAACTGGACTCTAAACTGGTTGCTTCTTCAGAGGAGACCTTTTGTTTTTTTACTGTTTTGCATATCTGGTTAAGCTACATTGCTTGCTCAGTTTTAATTTAAGGCAAGTTCACTCTAAAATAGACATGCTAAAGACATACCTTCGCCTACTTGCTTATTACTGCCTTTGTGCCGGAGACAGGCAGCTGCAGAAGTTACTGACCTCTGCGGTGCATCACAGAGGGATCCCTGTGAGCACTTCCCAGGCACAGACAGCCTGCCTCGATTAACCAGGTGGGCTGGTGGTTTGAGGGTTTGCCCTCAGTGAAAGGGCACATGGCAAACCACCATGCAGGAAGGCATGGTGAAGTCCTGACTAGATCTGCCAGCAAAACTGCTTGTTATCTGCAACCTACTGGAGATGAAAGGAGCCCTGTTTAGCTATTTAAGCTGTTTAAATTAGCGTGTTGTGACGGAAGCAGATTAAGGAGGATATCAGGTTATGGGCATGTAGGGATGCTAAGCTGTTGAACTAACACAGCAAGACTGGCAAGCCTGTCCATCCATGACCTTGGAGGTATGGAGCCGGCTGGCATGCGCCGTGGGGAAATGAACCCCAATAAGTCATGGGCTAGAAACAAGAGAGTCTGCTTGTATCCCCAGGAGCAGGAAGGGGCCCAGTGATACTTTTGAATGGTGGAGGCATGAAAGAGCTGCAAATCTGTGAGTGTCTACTGTGGTTAAAGTAGGCCCTGAGCTCTCAGATACTTTAAGCTGCAGAATAAAGTTGATGTTGCATATGGTGAGAAACGGCACTAGAGTCTCTGTTTCAATGTTAGTGGGCCCTGTGACAAGGCTATGTTGAAAGATAACAAGATCCACTTTAAATGTTGCCTGCGATCTTTATATATTAGGGTGACTCCTTGTTTCAGTGTCAGACAAGACATTTCAAAGCTCAGAGAGCTGCTTATCTCTTATGCAGTGAAAGCAACGATTTGGCCACTGGAGAGCCGGGAACCTGTAGTTTCTTATCATCAGAGATACCATTTCTGGGGTTGATCTTTGGTGTTGTAGGGTCTCTCTTTCTGGGGCTCCTTAGTCTGAAGAACTTGGGAGCTGCAACCAAAGGTGAAGCTAGCAATTTTCCCCAAAATGATTTTCTTACTGAGCCTTCAAAGGTTAGTTTTTGTCAGAGGAAAAGGAGGGGAAAATTCCGGCATTTTCCTCTGCAAGTAACTGTGTTCAGGAAACAGTGGTCTCCTTGCACGCCTACAATTAACCTTCAAGTGGGAGGCTCCTGGAGTCCTTCTCAGCCAGCAAGGAGATATCATGGTTGGTGTCTGTTATCTTCTACTGAAACGTATCAAAGGATTTCCCCTTCTGCAGCTGCTGGCCTGCAAGCTCCTGAAGCACACTTTGCTGAAAGCTAACCATTGTCACTGCAGAAAAATATCCCACCTGCTACCTGGAATCAGATGAAAACTTCTCAGGCCTGGCTGCATCTGACAGAGAGGCTGAGCTGGCCAAAGCAGATTGCTGTTGTCCGAACCAGCTCAACACTGCCCTAACGATTGTCTGGCTTGAGGATGAACTTTCAAAACATGTATAGCTCCAGACACGACTGCAAACGCAGCAGGTGTGGAGGCTGCAATTCAGCAAGCTGCTTCAGATACAGATCAGCCATGAGACAGTGATCAGGACCTGATTCTTCTCTCGAGCTAATGCAGTATCTTTAATGTGCACATGAGGCATGGGCCTGGACATTCACAGCATGCTGAAGGCGGAGGGGAGACTGGCGGAGACAAGAAGCAGGAGTAGAGAGGAACTGATGGGAAACTGTGCCCCTCCCACCATCATTTTGGAGAGGCATGGTGATTGCAGGACTTGAGGGACAGCACATCCCTCCGTGGGCATGCGTAATATGAGTTGCGGGGGTGGGGTGGGGTGGGGTGGTTCACAACAAGATCGAAGGATTTCTCCCTGAACGGAGGAGCTCTTTCTGTAGATGTCATGCTGGCCTGCAAAGGTGGTGAAAATGGTTCTCATCCAAGCCGGTGGGAGTTTTGGCATTGATCTAAATGGAAACAGGATCAGATCTTGCAAAATATTTAGTCATTGTGTCTGATATATCCAGATAGCTCAGCAGACAATTGCTATTTTCATGATTTAACAGGATCTTCAGCGATTACATTACTGGAGAGGAAAAGAGAAACACATGGAGCAAAATTTCAGAGATAGCAGCTCCCAGTGGAAGGAATAAAATAACATGAGTTGCTGGTGCCCTGGGGAGAGGAGCCAGGCTTCCGAAATGCAAAGTGAAAAGCTAAAGCAAAGCCAAAAAAAAACAAAGCATCACTGGCAGCTCCCATTTGCTTTTCTTTCTGATTTGCTTCAGGAACAGCTGAGTGAGCCCGTGCTGGCTCCTGGGGTTCCCCAAGTGAGCCCCCAGCCTCCTTTCATCTGGGGGGGGGAGGGAGAAACCACGAGAGGTGCGAGGGGTCCCTTTGGGTCTCTGCTGCAACCCAGCAGCTTGCCCTGAGCCTTCTTCCTTCATCATTTCTTAGACAGGATTTTTTTTTGTTTTTATTCCCCTCCCCCCCATTTTCCCCTCTTAGAAAGCACATCAGCGAGGCGCATCATGGGCAGTTTCCATCTCCCTCACCGTTCTCACACTTCACTGTTGCTTGCCTCACTGGTGGGTGACTCTGCTCTCAGCGACCAGGCCTCACTTCACCAGTAATTAATTTTTTGCTGCTCTTCTCTGGGTCTGATTTATTGGGGGGGGGTGGGGTTGTCGCGATGCCTCATTTGAAAGCTGCTCCCCTGGCTCTTGCTGATCCAGTGCGGCAGATGCTCCCTTGCAGCTCATGCTGCTGTGCTTGGGCTGGGGATGGCTTGTGAGGAGCTTCCTTGTCCACTTCGTGGGGCTGATCCATGGAGAGTGAGAGGCTGGATTTGGTAACTGATGCCTTCCTGCATGAATCTGCAGAGCATTTCCCACAGGGCTGTTGTGTTGGTTGCATTTGCAGTGTTTGAAACTCTGCCGTAGGGCATGAGACTGACATGACACACAGAAGGGTGCAGGGCAGGAGGAAGAGGAAGAAGAAGAGTGGTTGGAGCTAGGGGTTCAGCATGGGCCACATTTCTAGGTGTTTAGTTTGGCTGATGATGGTCCTATTTTCCTGGCTCTAGCAAAGTTTTCCAGCTCCAGTATCCACTGGCAGCTGCTTTGTTTTCAAAAAAAGAAAACACAAATCTGTGTTTTTTCCTTTTTAAATAGATATATTACATTTTTAAAATGAAGAAATACCACCGAAAGAGAAATTGACAAGGGAGAAGGGAAAATGGTGATTATCAAGATAGCTGGCTCAGCTGAATCATCCAACCTGCCTTTCTGAAGTTAGCTTCCTCCGCTGCTGAGAAGACTTAAAATAAATACGTTTTAAAGAATGAGAGTGCTTTTCTCAAGTTCTCTCTTTCTAAAAACAGAAAGTGCTTTTTGACAAAGGGGATCACTGCATGCTATTACATGATATGGGAGGCCCTGTTGAGCCATTTTACTGTAAACTAATTCGCAGAAGAATTACTCAGCAGAAGCTCCCTTGAAATAGGTTGAGATATGTGCACGTTTCAGCTGCCTCCCACAAGTAGAATGAGTCTACACCACAGTTTAAAAAGACCTGGTGTGTTAATAAGGGCCTCACTAGAGACAAGTGACTGATTTATGGGGATCCTGTGGGACGCTTGCTCCTTCTGCCCAGACGTTGCTCTGGCTGAACGAGGTTGGACTGCTGTGCCTGTACACTTGCACAGAGGTTGACAAGTGCTTATTGTATAAATGGTAACAGCTCTGCCAACATGCAGAGAAACTGATAGTGCTTCAGCGCTGGCGAGGGAGCAAACGCACTAAAGAGGAATCCTTGATAGAGAAGTCCTGTGGGTGGGCTGCAGTTGGTGCTGAGGCCCCCTTGAGCTGAGGAGGGAGGAGAGCTCTCCAGGGACAAATCTGTGGGACTGCAGGCCAGGGGAGTGCATCCACCCCTTCCTCTATTCTTCAAAAAGTGAATCTGGGCAAACTCTGTATCTGTCTTGTGGATGGAGGCTCGTTTGGCTTTTGAGTCCTTTAGGGCTATTTTTTCACAGCTCTGTCCCTAACCTGGGGCTCTGGGGAGAGGATCGTGCAGAGCGCGAGATGCAGCTGGATATTTGCTTTCAGCTGCTGCTGTCTCCAGTGCAGTGCCAGATGTAGACACGCAAGCCCCTGACTCGTGGGACTTTATCAGCAGCACTCTCTGTTTTGTACATATCCCCTCCGTCAGTCAGCAGCGTGAGCGCTTGGCACGCAGTGGCTATTGGACTGAGTTTGAACAGAATCAAGGAATTCACATTATCCCTTGGTGTCTGATAGCGTATGTCACAGCCTTAGATATCCATTAGGTGCTCGTGTTGGGTACCCCTTGCCTTTCAGTGCTGCAATGGGTTTTTTTAGTGCTACCAGTAAGAGCCAAAGAAGCAAGTCTATGATGCAGACACTTCTGAGCAGCCGCTGCTCAGTGCAGTGACACAACCAGGAAGGAGTCTGCGTCCCATTCACTGCCCTCTGTCCTCAGGACCTCCCCCCCAAGAGCCAAAGGGCTCTGCCTCATCTCACAGCCCTTCAGCGGAGCAGGGAGGGCTCACCAAGCCTCTTTTTGCCTCCTTTAGGGGTGCAGAGTAGAAACAGTAATCTGAAATACCTTGTCCTGCCATTAAAATTGAAATGAAAAGAAAGGAAAGACACCAAAGTCAGAATCAGAAGCTGCAGGAGAGCGTCCCATACTCAAAGTGTACATGGAAGACCATCCTTTACTCTTCAGACAGAAGCATTCACAGTTGATCACCGGCAAGAATAGCTCCAGGTTATCCAGCCTGCCTATCCCCTTTCACTTATAAACCTGCAGTTTACAAAAATACAAGATACAAAAATGAATGAACAATGTATAAACAGATAGCATCAACTTGGCTTGCACCAAAGCCTGTTACATTTGATAGGAACCTTCACATAGCAGTCAAAAACCTTTGAAGGGAGCCACCAGGTCCAGTAGTGTAGAAATTGATCTACGTGTGCAAAGATAGGGGATGGATGCTTTTGAATTTTATTCTTGGAATTGAGCAAGTAATTCATATGCATTGGAGCGTGTTACCTTTTTCTATCAGTGAAACTTTTAGAAGCTTTAATTTGAAGTAACTTGTGGTTTTACCCATACAAATACTTTTCCTGCTTGCTGCTGAATAGTTTGCAGTGACGTACTCCAGTTTCAAGTACCATTGAAATGACTTCAGCGAAACTGCAAAGGTAGGAATAGGGCAAAATATTGCCTTTATGCAAAGGAAAGCAAAGGAAGAACTAAAAATAGGACTTTCCCAGGATTTTTCCATTTCTTCCCTGATGTCATTTCATCCGATGTTTATTTGAAAAAATCTAAAGATGAGAGCAATGTGTACTTCCTGTGCCTGACACTTTGTTTCTATTTCTGAAGTAACGGAAATGATTATTTTCCTATTCATTTACTTCTTTTGTACTGATTTAGACACAAATGTTAGCTGACCTCAGCAGGATAGAGATCTGTCCAGGCACTTCTCTTTTGCTCTTTCTGAAAGCTTAGATCCATACATGCATGAATCATCTCCCTTTTTAGTTTCCCAACCTCTATTTTTGTTTATGATCTGTAGTAGGCAGAATATTGCTGTGTGCCTGGAAACCACAATGTGAAAGAGGAACAGACCACACTGTAGATATTTTGATATTTTTATGAAGTTAGGTTGGTCACTTTCAACAATCTTCGCTGGCACAGGAACATGACGTCCTGTGTTGTGATAACACCAAAAAGCCCCTGATATTTTTAGCATGAATCAGTTCAGAGCCATCCCTAGCTGAGATGCAAAACCAGATACCAAATGCCCATATCCTGCAATGAGATGACATTGTGTGGGCAAGCCCACTGCCACCAAAGAAACAAGCCAAAAATCTCCAACCTAATAATAAAATCTTACTCTCACGTTCCTCTTAGTATGATATCCTGAACTGCATAAGGTGTATATTAGAGGTCTGATGGTGACATGCATTCCTCAGTTAATTGCTTGGTTTCCTGACTTGATATTTCTGAACACAATACTGCAGTGTCCAGAGATGTATATATTCTTAACTGTGTATTCTGAAACTTGAGCCTTTGTATGACAAATGAATACTCAAATTACTTCCACGAGTCTATTGTTTAGCTCAAACTAATACTTTTAGATTTAGGTAATAAATCTTCAAGGCATGTCATGGAGGCGTAGATTTGAAACAGGAACCTATCCGGTTGCTTGCTCTGTGCCAAAAGCTAAATTGCAGACTCATTTCTGCAGGTATCTAGTGGAAATGTACGTTTCCAGCTAAAAGGTTACTAAGGTTATACTGCCTAAAAGTGCACGGATACGTTTTATTGGGTGTCTGTGGGAAGAGTTCCCCCTCTCCACTGAAATCTCTGTATTCCTGCTGACTCACGAAAGGCAAGGGCCTGTCCCGCAGTTCTGGTGGAGGGACTGTAGGACTGGGTCCAAAATCAGTAGAACTATGCCATGCCGTCTTTTAAGGTTCAGCAAGGGCTTTTCCTCTTCTGATCTGCTTTGCTGGGGGACAAGTGGGTTGGGAAGGCTTATAGCACAGTACCGGTCCCCTCTCCTGCCTTTTACTTTAGGGCTGGAAAGATCATGATGGTGAAGATCATTTGGTTTCTGGCAGAAAGCTCCTAGGGCTTTTCAGGGCTGGTCACAATCCTCTTGGCGATAATACTTTCTGGGAGAATGGGATTCCTCTTGCTATGTAAAATGTTACAAACCAAAGGTGTCTCTGCTGGTAGCTTTCATTCAGCTGGGGCACCTCAGTGTCCTGGAGAGGTGGCACTGGCCCCAGCATGGCTGGTGAGGGTCAGTCAGGCACACGGTGAGTCTGCTTGGACACCGAGCACTGCGTATGCCTGCACATGCAGAGTATGCTCGAGACTGCTGCAAACAGGGATTATGGCAGGATGCCCAAGGTCGCAAAGAAGGTCAGGGCAAAAAAGGGAAGCAAATCTAAATCTCTATGTGCCATACTGGCTCCGTATGTACTAGACCCTCCTTGTTCCTCTCTTTCCTCTACTTGAGGAAGCTCACGCCTGTGTTTGTATTTTGAAATGTTCTTTCTGGCAGCTGGCTGAGAGCACTTTATTCTGCACATAGCTTCTGCAATCGTGGGAGATGATGCACATCACTAAATAATGACTATCCCCAGCTGGGTAAGGTTGCTTGTGAGCTCTCTCTTCCTCCTCGGGGCTGTCCAGAAGCCTGAAAATCTTTTGAATTTTGTTCCATGTTTATTTTCTGTTGAAACTAAAGCCAGCTGAATTTTGGCTGCTTCCCCAACTACTTGAAATTTATTTTGCTAAAATGTTTGAATGGAAGAAGTTGCAGCTGAATCTTTTCAGAGGTTTTGCTGAGCAAGAACAGGGGCAATGCCATGCTGCCTCCCTTCAGCATGTGTCAGGTAAAACTCCCGATGTGCCAAAGCAAAATGTGAGCTCAGAAAGGGAGCAGCAGCTCCTTGCCTGAAGGCTAATGGACGATTTGAAGCACATACATGCCCCGTAGAAAGAGATACTAGTTGCCCATGTCTATCTATCTCATCTGCGATGCAAGCACAGCATGTTTGCAGGCAGTGGGGCTAGGTCTGCCTAAGCTGAAATTAAGCAGAAAGATATGCACTTGAGCTGCCTCCTCTAAGAGCAAGAGAGGCACTAGAGGCTGTTCCTGTGGCTGCAAATCTAAATATTCTCTGGAGTGATGTGGTTGATCACAAAAGAGCAATGGGATGGCTCATGGCCAGTGGGAAGACCTCTCTGCTCCAGCATGTCCCAAGATGCTCCTCTGACTGCTCATGCCAGGTCATCTCTGCTAGAGTCACTGCTAGTGGCAGCAGCTCTGAGTAGCACCTGAATGGAGGAAGGCTGTGCCACACCTGAGGCCTCTAGATATTATTGTCCTACAGATAAATAACAAGGTTTGGGCTGCTGACATTGCTGGTAATGTGAGTCAAGTTTTCCAGAGAGCATGGGGCATGATGTGCTGAGCTGTGGGAAAAACTGGCTTGGTGCTTAGGTGCCTGTTGGCATGCTGAGCTCCTTAGACAGGCCACCATTCCTTAAGCATTGCAGCTCACATCTTCTGATTGGGCTTGGGCTTGAGCCTGTTCAAACTGAGCCGGTGCTGCTTCCTGCGATCCCCTGTCTTTGGTGTTGTTTGACCACTTCATCCCAGCTACCTGTGTGAGGGCAGTGAGAAGCAAACAGGGTTGCCCGCGGCCCTTATCATCCCCATGGCACTTGCAGAAGGGAGGTGCAACTCCTGAGCTCTATGAAGACCTGCAAGGGCTGAGCATTGCAATGGCATATTTAAAAACAAAGAGAAAAAGGCGGCTCTTTGCACCATACTCTCTTAAACTGTGGAACACAAAATTCACTGAAGGTCATTAAATACACAGAAATGTTGTGGAGAACTGGAGAGATACCTGAAAGCTAATGTCACTCCAGTCTTTGAAAAGGGCAAGAAGGAGGACCAAGAAACTACAGGCCGGTCAGCTTCACCTCCATGCCTGGCAAGGTGCTGGARCAGCTCCTTCTGGATGTCATCTCCAAGCATATGGAGGAAAAGGAGGTGATCAGGAGTAGCCGGGAGGGATTCACCAAGGGCAAATCCGGCCTAACCAGTCTGACGGCCTTCTAGGATGGAAGGACTGCCCGGGTGGATGGCGGGAGAGCAGTGGATGCTGTGCACCTTGACTTCAGCAAGGCTTTTGACACTGTCTCCCATAACATCCTCCTAGAGAAGCTCAGGAAGTGTGGGTTAGACGAGTGGACAGTGAGGTGGATTGAGAACTGGCTGAAAGGCAGAGCTCAGAGGGTCGTCATGAGTGGCGTGGAGTCTAGTTGGAGGCCTGTAGCTAGTGGTGTTCCCCCATGGCTCAGTACTGGGTCCCATCCTGTTCAACTTTTTCATCAGTGACCTGGATGAGGGGACAGAGTGCATCTTCAGCAAGTTTGCTGATGCTACCAAACTGGGAGGAGTTGCTGACACACCTGAGGGCTGTGCTGCCACTCAGAGAGACCTGGACAGGCTGGAGAGCTGGGCAGAGAGGAACCTGCTGAGGTTCAACAAGGGCAAGTGCAGAGTTCTGCACCCGGGGAAAAATAATCCGAGGCACCAGTACAGGCTGGGGGCTGACCTTCTGGAGAGCATCTCTGCAGAGAAAGACCTGGGAGTACTGGTGGATGACAAGCTGACCATGAGCCAGCAATGTGCCCTTGTGGCCAAGAAGGCCAATGGCATCCTGGGGTGCATTAGGAAGAGTGTTGCCGGCAGGTGGAGGGAGGTGATCCTGCCACTCTGCTCAGCCCTGGTGAGGCCTCATCTGGAGTACTGTGTCCAGTTCTGGGCTCCCCAGGACAAGAGAGACATGGAGACAAGAGAGTACTGGAGAGAGTCCAGCGAAGGTCTACAAAGATGATTAGCTGACTGGAGCACCTGCCCTCTGAGGAACGGCTGTGAGAGCTGGACCTGTTTAGCCTGGGGAAGAAAAGACTGAGAAGGGATCTTATCAATGCATACAAATACCTTAAGAGAGGGTGTCAAGTGGATGGGGGCCAAACTCTTTCCAATAGTGCCATGCAGCAGGACAAGAGGCAATGGGCACAAAATGAAGCACGGGAAGTTCTGCCTGAATGTGAGGAGGAACTTCTTCACTGTGAGAGTGACAGAGCACTGGCACAGGTTGCCCAGAGAGGTTGTAGTCTCCTTCTCTGGAGGTCTTCAAAACCCACCCAGATGCAACCCTGTCTAACATGCTCTAGGTGACCCTGCTTGAGCAGGGAGGTTGGACTAGATGATCTCCAGAGGTCCCTTCCAACCTTAGTGATTCTGTAATTCTGTGTGATCTCTGCCTCCAGAGATCCTGAGCTGCACATTGCTGGAGGTCAGGTATGTATTTGGGGGAAACAGTGCTGTACATTTGTGCTATACCTACACTCTTCCCATGGCATCTGGCCAGCCTCAGAGAGGAGATATGAAGCAGAATGGACTTCAGTCTCACCCCCAAAAGCTGCTCCTGTGCCCAGCAATGACACGTTGGGCCCCTGAGTGTGAACGCCGTGCCTGTGGGAAGATAAAGCACACTCTGCTCCCTGGTGTATTGGGCATTTCTGCTTAGGACTGTGTGTTTCTTTTTAAAAAGGGAAGTACAGTTGTCTGCTTTCCTTACTACATCAATACCAAGAAAAACCACAGTGATGAAACTGTCACAGGACAAAGCCCTCTCAGAATGAGTTCAGCTGTGCTTCTCTTTCTGCATCACGTTGAGGGCTTAATATTTTCACTGGTTCTCTGTTTTTTTTTTTTTTTTTTTTTTTTTTGGATTTTTTTGCCTTCGGCTGCAGACAAGCCAGGCTGCCACAGACAGATTTCAGAGCGAGTCCTCTTTCAGTGTCCTCTGGGCTCTTTGTGGCACTTGCCGGGCATACAGTGAGCGAGCCCAGCTCTGCTCCTCATATGCAGTTACAGAGTCGGGATTGGTTACCTTTCAGGTGACTCATTCAGCCTCCTGTGTCTTCCCTTTTTATGTGTTCTGTTTCTTTCCCATTTTTTCCCCTTTTTGCTGTGACTTCTGGACATTGTTGCTGCTGGATGAATAATGCAAGGCTCCTTCTCTGCCTTTTTCCACTGAATAGCATTTGAAGATTTTTCCTCTCTACCTCTTCCTTCCTTGAACATTGCTAAAATGATCTACAGTGAAACTGAGATTTTGGATGGCAGCTTTCATGGTGATGGCTCCTAGAAACTCTACGAAGCATGCAGAGATCTGAAGTCCACGTGTAAGTGCTGTGAGAAGAGCCAGTTGAACCTTAGTATTTAAATGAAATTCCTGTTTGACTGCCATACATCAGCTGTTCCTTTGAAGCTGATGCTTCTTGAAAAAAGACGTGATCACCAAAGGATCAGTAACCAGACAAGGCCCCGAGCTATTCTGAGTGCCACCAGCCGGGGACAGAGAGCTGCATGCACCTGTGTCCTGCCCACTCTGCAGTGCTGGTTTGAGATTGGGCTGGACACTCCAATCCTGCTTGGAGCGGATGCTCAAGTTTTGGTTGTTTTGTTTTTATTTCCTAAGGCTGCTCCCCAAAGGTCAAAGCTGTCTGCAAAATAGGACTTCCGGCAACCCCTTGCCCCCCAAGGAAGAAAATGAAACTCTTTAGTTTAGATGGATTAAAATGTTGTGGTTTTGGTTTATACTTTAAGATTTTATACCTTACCATAACATAACTTTCTACAAAGTTAAATGAAGATATATCAAAATGTCATCATTTTGAATGAGGATGATCCCCAAGCAGTTTGGTTGGCTGTGACAGGGTTTGGGGAACTTTTGCCCCAGACTCACTTTTACTTGTGACCCGGGGAAGTGGTGAAACCGACACTGAGATGCCAGATGGAAAAGCAGCCCTACTACAGGTTTCCAAACACATCTAGTACTTATCTGTGCACTGCAGGAGGTTGGGAAGGAGGAGTACTTGTCTGCTGATCCAGTAGATAAGGCGCAGCCTGCATGGCCTTGCCTGCCGGGCTGCTTACCTCCCCTTGACTTCTGTGGAAGCGGTGTGACTAAGCACCCTTGGAGCGTCTCGGCCCGACTGGAGCTAAGATGATGCCGAAAGCTTTCAGGGGTGCAAGTGCCTGAATGCACATCTCCAGACCACAGGGCTAACCGTCCTCCTGGCGGAGGGCGGCAGCCAAGACTTGGTAGCTGTTCGGGATAGCGCTTGCAATGGACTCTGAGAGAGACGACTTGGCTGAGGAGAAGACCTGGTTAAGGAGACAGTCTGTGTTAGGAGGACAGGTCAGACCTCAGGGAAGTCATCTGAATTGCAGAAGATGTTGCTGAAAGGGTAGGAGAGTAAATGGCTTGCAAGTTAAATGAGTGTAACACTGCATGAAAAGAAACCTGTGAGAGCACAAAATCTTGGTGGAAAAATAACTACAGAAGTTAAAATATTAATCTATTCTGAAAAGGTCTGATGTGAATGGATATTGGAATTACATTTTGTTGATTTGCAGTAGTGCTTCCCAGGAACTTCAGCAGGGAACATGATGTCCTTAAGGATCGGGGAGAAATCACAGCTCCCAAACGCATAATCCTGGGGCTACAAAATAGCAGTCAAGCAGCACTCCAAATTCATATGAGTCCAGGCTAATACTACAGCTATGGAAAACCACTTGATTCCCTTTGGCAAGATGTACTGTTGAGCAGATGTGAAACTAAATAACTTGTTGATGGAGAAAAAAAAGAAGTGTTTCAGTCAAATTTATATTTTCCCGTTAGTAGATTTTTTTCCAGAAAATGCAGGAAGATGGGGCTGAAAGCTGCCTACTTAGAGGGCTAGAAGGTGGATTTATGCGTATTTAGAAGGCAAAAGGCTCTCAAAGCAAAATGCTTGTGAGTTTCATAGTTTTTGCTTATTTTATTCGTAAAATTTTGTACCCACATTATGTTAGTCATGACATGATGTTATTGTATTTAAGACATTCAGTTGCTCAGTCAGGAGGCTAAATCTAAACTAATCAATCAGCTCCTACCCAGGAAGTCACTTCCTCTGCATCCTCTCAGTGTTAACGATATTGATGTAAAGAGTGTAATTGAATGTAATGTGTAGACTGTTAATGGAAAGAAATGTTAATTTCTCAATTATATTTATTCTAACATTTGTGACTTTTCAAGTGATCCACTAAATTGACTTGTCACTCTAATGTGTTTATATTTATGGCACAAAAAAAAAATGCAATAAGAATAAATACAGAGCATAAGAAATTAAAGGATGTCTTTTAAAAAAATAGATCAAAGCCAGAATTTAAAATATTTGATGTTGGGACAGGTTTATAGATGTTAACCAGAAAGCATAAAATCTCCAGGCTTTTTTTTTTTTTTTTTTTTTTTTTTTTGGCCTACCTCATGTGTGGCAGTATACTGTGAGAATGGGCTTACTTAGAAGGTGACAAAGGAAAGCAATAGGTTTTGGAGGATTAGTGCTGCTCAGGGTATGCGCTACATGAGGCAATGGTGAGGATATTCAGTGTATGGGCAGAAGGGTATGTGGCATTATTATGGATGGAATTTCCTCTGGGCTGCAGTGTCCCCATTCAGGGCCTGATCCTCAGAAAGTTGCTACCTTGTAGAGCATCTGTGTGACATGTGTCCTTTAACTCCCCAAACCAGGTGTTCAGCACAAGAAAATCTGGTTTGGGATTTTTTTTTCCCCCATGCTTTTTGTTCTCATAGCTTCTTAATCATTCCCCTCTGCCTTGGCTTCCTGAAAGGAGAGCATCTGTTCTCTTGTGCTGGTTTCAGTCTGCATTAAAACCACAAAAGTCAGATTAGACTCTTCAAAAGCTTCACCAGGCTTCAGGAACTCCTGAAGCAAATCTGGGCCCTTTTTCATGCAAATCCAAATACCTTTTATGGTTTCGTTTCAACTTGACATTTTGATTTTGAGTTGCTCAGACCCTATGGCATTATGTGAAACCCAAAGGGCGTGAACTTACATGAACTGAAATGGAAGAATATTCAGATGAACCCACTGAAGACTGAAACTATGTTCCCACAACCGTGCTTAATAAACCGTTTTTTTTTTTTTTAATTGAAGAAGTGGCAGCTACTGTTCCACAAGGCCTGTTTTTCGTTTTATGTATATTGGATATTACACAGGCATCCTGGTAAATTATAGATGGTTTGCAAACTTTTAATTGGAAATTTCCTGGGTGTCCCCATCTGAAGAGGTACCTGTCTTCTCTGGCACATAGTGACTGTGTGGACTGGCCCATGGCAGAGCTCTGACCTCCTGGAGCTGTGCAGGAAGCCCAAGGCATTGTACCCCTGTCCACACTTGGTGCTGCCAGTGGACAGAGGAGGAGGAGGAAGAGGATGGTGATGATGATGATGATGATGAGCTACTGCCTGACTCAGGCACAGGCAGGACAGCCAACTGGAGAGAGAGCAGGGTGTGCTCCACATAAGTTAAAAAAAATCAAGGATTTTGGCTGTTACACTAGTGGCCAGTTTGGCCAAAACTGACCCACGCTGTCTCCTCCAGAGCCCACACGGAAAGAGTAGTCCCTGTCCCCCGCACACGCTTGCTGCCCATTTCTGGCACCCAGCATTTCCCAGTCTGCTCAGGTCTTCCCAAGAGGGCAGCTGCTCCTGCTGTTTCCCAGCCGGAGCAGCTGAGCGCGGTGCTGGGCAGCTGTATGGGATGCAGAGCACGGCAGCAACCGTGGCCGTGGGCAGACTGAACTGGCCCATGAGGTCTGGGGGCTTCCTCCTGTTCCTGGGTCTTGCTGGATGTGAGAAGCAGTGTGAGGACCTGTGAGGCCAACCGGGTGGCACAGGTTCCAAGCCCTGGCAAGGTCCTAGCTCAGCACAAGATTTTACAAAGAACAAATGCTCCTACAGGAATTCTTGTTCCTGAGTCCTTCTCCACAACCCTGAGTGTTCACAATTTTTTTTCACCCCTTTTTAATTCAGCTTGTGAGCCCAGTACATCCACTGAGGTCTGAGGTGAGGAACTCTTAAGAAACCCCCAGATCAGGATTGCTGCCAGCTCTTGGCACCACTGACGTCTGCTCCATCCTTCTGCTGGGCCTCTGCAGTGCAGTAAAGCCTGCTTGGGCTGCTGTGGTGGACCATGCTCCTTCCCTACCCATGCTGAATGGCAGAAAGTTTTTGAAAGATTTTTTAATGCTTAGAAGAAAGTTGTGAATTTGTGAGAAACCTCATTTTCCTGTTGTATCAGTGGTCCAAGCTGCCTTCCCTGCTGTGGGCTCTGTCTGCATGTCTGCAGGAGAGGCCAAAGCACAAGACACATCTATGGGGAGTGCAAACTGTGCCTAGGTGGCTGTCCTCATGTCTGATCCTTGGGCAGCATCTCCCACCTTGTTTTTTTCTTTTCTTTTCTTTTTTTTTTTTTTTTTTTTTCTGTCCTTGAGGTTTCAAGCACAGGAAAATAAGGAATTTAAAGGGAACAACTGGTGGGCACTAACTTCTAATTCTTGTTTTAATCCCAGAGTCTGTGACATTTCCATACGCAGGCAGATGGCAGATCAGTACATGACCTTTTGGCACCACATTTTCCTTGAGATGTGTTACCAACTAGAGAGAGTGGAAAAATTGCTGTGGTGCCATGGCTGCGAATGACCGTGCTCAACCTCTCATTTTCTCTTTCGCAGGAAAGTGCGTGTGTGGAAGTAAAGGTCTGCTGTTTCAAAGGCTCACTTTGATTTTGTGTATATGCCTATGGGAGAAGTGAGCCAATCCACACCTACGAAAATGAAGCCTTTTGAAATGAAGCTTCCAAACCATCAGTAAAGACTTTTTTTGTGTTAATTAAAAGATTAAAGTAATTGATTTAAAGAGCAGGCACACCATGGCATCCTATTAGAGACATGATAGCTACAGTTTACATATGCTTTACTTACTGCAAAACCCATACGTACAGTGAAGCAAATAAAGTGAGGTTAGCCATGGGAGGAGAGGAGCAAGCTGTCCTTGCTTAGTAATCTTGTGGTAAAAAACACAGCATCCTTATCTCTAGTAGGATTTTACCATGAGCTTGCTAATGCTCAACAACTAGCTTGTTTTTGTTTTTCCTTTGACACTACCCCCACCAGCTTCTCCTGCATCAAAGACCTTGTTTCTGTGGGTTTCCTGGCCTCCACTACCGTAATTTCTCCACACTTGCTTATTGCTGAGACTTGGTGCTTCGGGGCTCCTACTGCTGGTAATGGTTGCAAGGGCTAAGGGACCTTCCCAGGGTGATGCAGAAAAAGTTCAAGCTGGAAATCGAGCCTAGGCATTTTCAGCTAGGTGTCTTATCTAGGGGATTTTGTTTGTTTGTTTGTTTGTTTGTTTTTTAATCTCTCCACATTGCTCTCTGAGGCTATTTTCCTTGGGCCAAACAATTAGTTAATCTATTAGCCCCATGTCACTCTAACCAGAGGTCGCATGGAGTTCCCCAGAAAAACAGCAGATTTTTTTCAACAGGTTAAAAAACCCCTCTCTTCCATGGTGGGCAGACAAAACTACTGACCAGTGTCTCTCTAGCAGTTTAAGAGCTTTACATCAATGATATCAGAGCAATGATCCTGTCCTGCCTTTCTAAAAGATACTCAGAGTCCTCATGGAGGTAGAGGACAGGAAGGGCGCTCTCTCTCTCTCTCTCTCTCTCTCTCTCTCTCTCTCCTTTTTTTTTTTTTTTTTTTTTTAATAAAAACAAGATGCATGTAAAAAACAAAGAGCTTCCTTACAAATACTTGCCAGTCCTGCACTCCTAGCCTTACATTCAATTCCTATGCTGAAAACTTTTTGCTTCAAGAATTCTTTGTTTATGAAAAAGCAGAAGGAGAATTTATTGGATGACTACTGGTTCTTTATTGTTCAAGGTTTCCCCTAGAGAAGAGAGCCATGAACCTTGACTACTGCTCCTTTTATAAATATCAGCCAGTTAATCCAAGCTGTGATGCCTACTGGAAGCTCAGTCAAGAACTGAAGCTACTCTAAACAGTTGCAACCTAAAAATGGCAGTAGCAGAAACCAAGAGGGTTTAGACATACCTACTTGTCATTAACAATGTCATAGTCATTGTCATCGCCAAAGCTCAGAATTTTTAAAGTATGGATTAAATCCAGGGTTTCCAACCCTTTTTTTTCCCCTCAAGGAGCATTTTGCCGGTACTGGGTTTTGTATATACAGCACAAAGAGGCAAGAGAGTTTGTGCTGCTGCTCAGGGGCTGGCACACGGGGTGTTCGGTCCTCCTCCCTGGACCAGCTGGCATACCTCCTGCACACCACTTGCCGTGGCCAGGCCAACAAAAGCTTGGAAATCACTGAGGTGAGTTGTGGCAGAGGAGTGTCTGTTGAGGAACAGCCCACATGTTGAGTTCAGTTCAAATAGGATGGCAGAATGGATTGTTTGAGTTTTACTTTTCTTTATCTAGAACTTACTGAGTTTCCTACAGGCTCCTCAGCTAGCATGGCTTATAGTTTTGCTGGTGGAAAACATGGCATTTGGCTGTTTTGAGTGAGTCTTATCCTTTGTTTTGGATGGCTGAAGCTTGCACATCAAATTCATCTCCATATGGGATTAAAAATTCTTAAATAAAGTCAGCTTCCTGACCTTAGCCAATCAAATGTCAGGAGTGCTTTTTTTGTATGGTTGTTTAAAACAGCAGTGTGCACGTGAAACACCATCACATCATTTTCTACTAGCACAAATGGCTGCAGAAGGGTGGAAAACACGCAACTTTGCTCAATTTTGAAGTGTTTTGTTTTTTGTTTTTTAATAGAGCCTTTTTATTTACATTTGGCTGAAGCTTTGCATCTGCTTGGTAATGGCAGATAATCTGTATAATGAGAAGCCTGCTGGACATCAGAGTGACAGGCAGGACTGATTCTGCTGCCAAGTGAACTAAGAGACTTCCAGGATGGTGGCCTGAGGAGAAAGCTGTGCAGAGGTGTTTCAGGAGGACACGTAATGAGCTGATGAACATGGCTCCAGGGTTCCTTCTGAATTCAAAAATAACGGTGAATAATTAATGAAAAACAAAATTCACACACCCCATCTTAAAAAAGAATACAAATTTTACACTCTTGGGATTTCTTAGAGCATCATAACTTTGTTTTGAGAGGAYAGACCTTGTCTTTTGAAGACTTATGTTGGCTCAGAACAAAGCTATTGCTCTGAGTCACATTTACCATAGAAAAGGCTGACTAATCATACTTTTCAACACTTCTAATTTTTCATGGTGAAGGAGCTCAGACCGACTGCATCTTCACATTTGCAGGTCGGGATGCTTTCTATCCTTGAATAGTAAACTAGAAAGTCAGATTTAGTGGTCAGAAAGCTTAGGATTTTTTTAGATTTGAAATTAGATCTTGGCTGTGCACAACGGGCTGGGTTTTGGTTAACATTTCATTGTGATTTAGTTGGTTTTGGGTGCATCAACAGGTCCAAGATGTTTATTTCTTGTGAAGATTTTGCACATCCTGTGACAGTTTGTTATAACTGGTCTATCTGTATTTTCTGAGCAAATCAGAAGCAACTGGAAAATAACAAACCACTGAAACAGTTGCTAGTGTAAGAAATGGAAATCTATAGCCTTCAAAAATGGAAAATGAAAACTTTCAGACAGCAATGGAAAGCGTGCATCAGCTGAAACAGAAAAGAACATTTGGAGTCACATTAGGTCGACAAAAACTGCTTACTTGAGACACCTACTGAGTCTGGTTTCTCCACCTCTCCACCCCACCTGAATACTTCAATTTTCACTAACCGGCTTGCTGCAAAGGAATGGAGCTCCCTTAGCCTTATGTGGTAGATGACCTCGCCTCTATCTACCAAGGGCTGTCCTGCATTACCAGGGAACCCAGTCTCTTATTTCAGTACAAATGTTACCACAGGTTTGAAAATCCACATGGATGGTACAGACTTGCCATGGGCATTAATTTTTCAGGAAAGTTGTTTGTTTTTAAGTTTAAAGGTTCAGCATGGGATGATATCTCTTTGACCTTACGTAAATACCTTGGGCTCAAGTTTCCAGCCATTATTAATCTAGAGGGTAGAAGAGGAGAGAAAGTTTCCACTGCTCTGAAACAGATCTTTGTGCTGCAGCTATTGGGCACAAGCTGTGATCATTTTAGTCTAAGGCAGGCTCCTTACATTCAGTTGTATTCCCTCTGGGATTTACAATAGACGCCCTTCAGCAGCCTCCCGGCAGCAAATTACCTACTCTGAACCAATGTTCTTCAGAGAAAAATGATCCACAAGCACCATCTCTGAAGTCTGACCTTAGTTTACCATTCCCTGAAAGGCAGAAGAACCACTCATGGCTTGAGATGCAGCCTGCAGCTTTGATAAGCTCAGGAGCATGTTCAGATCCTTCCACTGCCTGGATTTTTAGATTTTGAGTCTGGTATAGGCCTGGGAACCTTTTCACCTTGGCATGGAGGCAGCTTTGAGAAGCTCATCCTTTACCATATTGTAGCCCTCAAACTTCAAGTAAGAAAAATGCTTGTACAGAACCAGCCTTTTCTCACTTTTCTTTCTCTATAACCCAGTGCAACTCTATAGTAACTACTGCTCTGCCAAAGTCTTTCAGAGGATTCATAAAAATTACTGCGAAATAGCCCCAGTGGACATTCTCAGTACTTCATAGGATGGGGTCTTAAACAGTAATCCAGGATTTTGTGCAAACGCCTTGGTGTAGCGTGTACTCAGCTTTCTCCAAAATCTTCTCCAGAGTAATTTTCCTCTGTGCAAGGGGTCTTTTCCTAGGAGCGCCTGTGGTCCGGGTTGAGTCCTTATGTCTGATGGGCATCAAGAGCAGCGGCCTGAAGGGACTGTTTATTAAGCACTAGGCACTTGCCAACTTTCTTAATGCTTCTTCTCGGTAAGTACTTCTCATCCTTCCCCCTGTGCCTTTTCTTCTTGCCAAAAGGATTCGGCACCAGATGACGTACGCGCAGCTGGGCGGCTTCATTCTCCAAAGCACCTTGGCATCCATCTCGCCCGAGCGTTTAGTCAGCGGGAGCAGGAAGCCAAGCCCATGGCCACGAAGCCAAGCTGCTCTTCATTGCAGTGGGGCCCGTGCAAACCTAGGCAGCGTGCCCACAGCCGTTCCCTTTGACGACCCTACCTATTGCAGGGATATGAACATAAAGCACTTTTGTAACCAGGTCATGACGCGCTTTTCTGTAACCTGGCTCCGCCGCAAGCACTGCTGGGAGTGGCAGAGCAAGTGAAACCTGGTTTCCTCCAGCTTTGTGCCTTGTGGTTTGTTTCGCTGAGGCCGGGGCCGGCACAGGGGCCAGCTGACGTGACTGCCGTGCTTGAGGGAAACACAGCCAAAGTCTTGCCTGTGAATTTCTGCTGGCTGATAAGGACCATCCCTGCACTGTCTCCCTCAGTCGTGGGTGTCCGGGGACCCCAGTTGCTCTCTTCTTGCCTTGTTGAGAAACTAATGGCAAATTGCTATCTTTGAAATCTCTGCATTGACCAGATTTAGTTGAAGTTGGGGATCATGGGGTGGTGAGAAGATAGATGGGAACAACTGTATGAAGAGGCCCAGAGACAGCCTGTGGTTGCATAAACCTCAATTCCTTTGGATACAAAATGGGCCAAACTAATTTTTTTCCACCATGTAGACTGTGTGCAACCCATTTCTGTCTCCACCAGCGCATTTGGTGGGCAAGGATTTAAAACTTCCTAGCGGCCTAGGCTTTAGGATGCTCATTCAACCAGTTTGCATAAATAAACAGTGGCGATCATGTGCCTGGGCAGTATTTCGATAGCGAAGCACCTGCTGATTAGAGTGATGACAGGGGAGGCTGAGAAGCGGTATGGTGTTTTTGTGCCCATGGGAGCCATCCTGGCTTGCTGCTGCGCTGCCACGATGCAGGCGTCGCGGCTAGGGCAATGGAGGGACGCAGAAAGGCCAAGCGCACGTGACAAGACAGCCGCTCCTAACAGGGCAGTTTTGGTATAAATGACATTACTGGGGAAGCTGTCTTTTCCCTGTCCTAGCTGTGTAGCTGGACTTAGATAAGAAGCACTTTCTCCCCTACAAACAGCCTCTGCTCCGTATCATGTTGTCAGGTGTGCCTCGTGCTGCTTTAGGTTTGGTTTGCCTGGATGCTCAGCAAGCTGTCTTCCAGATGAACGCCTGTGTTGGTGTGAGGCTGCAAGCGGTTATTTCTGCAGTCACCGTGTGCGATTACTGGTTGATCGTTATTCACAGTTTTCCTTTCAAAACACCTCAGTCAGATATTCCAAAAGCAGAAATAGAAGTGGTGTGGGAAAAGAATTTTAATGAATTACAAATGGTTGAATAAAACTGTTTGCAAACAACGGCAAAGCAAAAAGCTGTTTTGAAACCCCTGCGGTAGCAGCAGCTGAATGGCAAACCCATTCTTGGGAACCAAGACTGCCTCGGGGCTGAACTGGAGAGCGCAAGACACTTCCTTTTGTTTTTCTTTCAGCAATTAATTTTAAGTCTCCAAGGCCCCGCTTCGTAACTGTGAAGCTGTGAGCCAAACTCCCACAGCACCTTTTAAGGATCCAGGCCCAAATGACTTGGGAGCTGATATTTTTAGTTCAGCACAAGCAACCATGCGGGTGTATTTTGTGCTGGTCTCGGTCCCTTAGCATGGGTGCCCAGCGCTAGTGCAATGATGCTTTTACCACCATAACTGCTTCTACATCAGCCATAGTTTAACTGCATCAGTAAAGTTATAGTGGTACCAAACCCACGTGGCTGCCGGCAGCAGCTATCATCTCACTGCAGATGTGAGTTACAAGTTCCTTCTCGCGGCCCTGCTATATTAGGGCCATTCGAAGTTACTGACTGTGCAGCACTTGTGAAGTTTGTCATGGGAGATAGGGAAACAGTTCAGCAAAAGACTTGCAGTAAGGAAACAGGTCTTTGAATCTTCATTTCCTTGTTTTCAGAATAGTAGCTGAAGGGCTAATTCATCTCTCTGTCTTAGGACCTATAAGTTCAAAGAAGACTGAAACGGTACTTTCTGATACAAAAACTACTTTCTTTTATGGCCTAGGTTCACCCATCCTCTTGAGCTTGTGTGTTGAAGGGAATGGTTTGCTGGCTGTAATTCAAGCTCTTGCTCAAAGCCTTGCTGAATCGCAGATGCTGCACACAACGGGAGGTTGACCACTTCTCTGTGCTGTGGCTGTTGCTGGAGGCCTGCCAGCCACCATATTTCATCTACCAACTTGGGCAACGGCGTGAGGCCTCCCCCCCCCCCCCCCCCCCCCCCCCCCCCCCCCCCCCCCCCCCCCCCCCCCAACCACCCCCCCCCCCCCCCGTCACCAAAGCAGGTGTCTTGCATTAAGGGAGCTGCCCCGGGGGACGCTGCGGCAGCCCTAGCATGCCTGCTGCGGGGGCAGAGCGCCGTTGCCAGCTGCACCCTGCCAGCAGTCGGCAGCGGGTAGGAAGTGTGAGTGCTTTATGGGTCAAAAGCTGCAAGGTATTTTGCAATGCCTTGTCTGATTGCAAGTCTTCCTCTTCCTCTTTCCCTCTGCACGGCGGATTATGCAGTATATCGGTCAGTGTAACAACGGATCAGCTTGGCTAGCTCTTCCCACTTTAACTAATGGAATTATGATTGGTGTTGGGTGGACAACAAGAGAATGGAACAGGCTAGAATAAGGTTTAAGGCTTGCTCTAAATGTGGTAGTTTTTCCTGTAGACTACAAAAAGGCTGAGAGAGTTGGGATCYCCAGTACTGCCAATCAGATTTGATCCTTTGACGTACGTGGAGCAGCGCTGAGGATCAGACACAAGGATCTTTCTTCAGTGGAACAACAATCCCAGTAATTTATGCCGCTGATGCCTACGCTGTGGGCTAAGCTAACCTTCTATGAGACTTCTATGAACAGCTAACTGTGGTCTTTCTCCCCTCCTGTTACCTTTTAACAGTGGACTTTTATATGTATTAAAACTGTAGGAGATTGCCTGCGTGCACCATTGAGCTTGTATAGTGGTTGATTTGTTTGTTGAGCTTTGCGTGATACACTTCTGTTTTATTTTCCTCATATGAAACTCAAGTGGATATTGGCTGAAGCGCAACTAGAAAAAATATTTGGATACACAGGAAAATGAATGACATTGCAAAACTCCTTGCATTCATAACTGGAATTAAATGTTTTCAGTTCCCACACTTCTATTCCCTATTAAAAATCCAGTAACTTCCACTCACATTGCTGTGATTTTTACTAATGAGAACTGGCAGATGTGGTCCTCAACATAAAACTCACAAATACTAATCAACTTTTTCCACAGAGAGAAATAAAATCAGATTCTTTTAGGAAAACATTGCCTTTCTTTATCTTGGAGAAGACTCTCAGATCCTCTTTTTTCTTTCTCTGCTTAGGATGCAGGCAGTAAACCAAAAGCACGGTTTGTTCTCTGACTAACTAAAAATCCCCAGAGGGCAAATGTTGGACCTTACAACCATATACTTATTCTTATTGCATCCTGGCGGAAAGTACAGCATAAAAGAAATTGGTAATACTGGAATAGGTTCATTGGGGTGAGACCTGCATTATCAAAAGATACTAGAGTGTGAAAGTTGTAATCAGAAACACAGCCTAGAAACAACCTTGTCTCACTCTCTGGGTTTGTGTCTGAGAGGAGGGTGGCTCCCGGTGAGGCCGGAGGGATAGATACCTCCTCAGGTGCCTCTTGGCTCCCCTTGGTCCCTATGCTGGTTCATACCATGTGTGTGTTAGCTGCTTAAAAAAAAGAACACTTAAACCATTTCATTCTGCGCTCCTAAGCCTTATTACGCTCCATTTCTCTGCCTCAAAATCAGCTAAAAGTCTCTCTTCAACTTCCTGTGCTATGTTCTGGGAAGGAGATTTATTAGTGCGGTAGCTGCTGGTGGATGTTGTAATGCCTTTAAAATCACACAGAGGAGCAGACACACTGAAGAGGCTGAGTCACGCTCTGTCCTTTCTGCTTCATTGTTTATCGCAGAGGAGCAAACGCCTTCTTAAATGTGCAAAATAAACACTGAGCTGTGGGCTGTGAGAAAACAGTGCTGGCAGTGAGGCTCGTCTTTAAGAGCCTGTTTGTTTAATTTATACTGACACATGCTACTTTTTGTTTTTTTTTCCCTGGGAAAACCCACGGGAAGGCATGTGAGAAGGCAGTATATGACGTAATGTCTCTGCCAGCTGTGGTGCCTGGTTGCAAGGAAGGGCTATACGGGCACCGGCACGGCTGGAGGGCTTGCTGCTTCACCTCTCGCATCCACAAGCATCCAGCTCGGGACCAGCAAGGAGACCAGCCCGGCCACCTGCACCCTGCCTGCCTTCCTTTCAGAATAGCTATCATTTTAAAGAGAACAGGCATGCATTTCCAGTAACGTCGTTTTTGAGAAGAGGTGCAGAAATGAGCTCTGCCCCGCCTGTGACTTCCAGTGCGGCAGACGGCCGGTGCTCGTTGCGTGCATCAGATGGGCAGGCGATGGACACATGCCACAGCTTCTTTTTCCATAGGGATGAGAAATGGGTGTGAAGAAAGCAGTGGCCACATATTGTACAGTGATTGGCCTGTCACTGGCAGGGGAATAACATCAGGCTGACTAAGTCCATGACTACGGGTGACATTGCATGAGAGAGTTGAGTCAGTGCAACAGGTCACTGCTGCAGAAAGTGGAGGAACTTGGTCACCTCCCTCTGCCTGCCCTTACTCCTGCTCACAGCTGCTTCCCTTTGCACTTGTGGGGCCTCTGCTCAGGCTGCTTCACAGCCAGAAAGGGAACAGCTTTGTGCCAGGTCAGCGAGCAGGACTGAGTCAGGGACAGCTCTGCTGAGCAGCAAAGGCAAGGGATGGGATGGAGCTGAGCAGAAGGATGAGGACATAACATGGGGAGAACTTATCAGTTGGGACACTAAAAAGAAGGTGCAATTTAGCAGCATAAAATATGAAATTAGGCAGATTAAAAATGACTAGCAAGAACTTTTACTATCACTGGTGGACGGAGGAAAGGAGAGGTTCAGTTTTATTGGTCAGTCAGAGAGCACCATAAAATCCCATTGTAACAGTGAGCTGGAAAAAAGATAATGTTAATCTTGGATCACTTGGTGAGTTTTCTTTGAATAGATGCATGAACATATTGGTACATATATGTACAAGCATTGTCACACTAAATAGCTTATATAGGTTTGGACACCCCTGCTCTAAAAGGATTAATTAATTAAATTGGAACAAGTGGTAATCAGGTGAGATGGAGAATGGTATGTCTTCCTTAGGAAGAATCATGAAGAGAAGCTGGCTTTTGGGCTGGAGAAATTAATGTTGAAATGGGATACGATGACTCTTCATAAATACATTTTTGGGATCAGAGGGAGAGAAAAAATCATGAAGGGAGAAGAAGTATTTGTGTTAAAAGATACTACTGACAAAAACACAATTGGATAGAAATTGGTTATGAGGAAGTGTAGATGGGAAACTAGAAAAATCATGCAAAGAATGAAGCTCTGGACCAGTCTTTCAAGTATTGCATTGAGGACAGGGACCTAAATCCTTTTTTAAAATGGGAAATGGAGTATATGGAAAGCTAAGCTTATAGAGCAATTATACAGCAGAGGAGAAAAATTCTTAATAACAGGTAATAAGCTATGAGTCCTTGGATACCCATGATCTAGCATGTCCAAAGGGATCTGAAAGGAGACTAGATCATTGTCTGCATTATGTCATATTAAACCCATGCTTAGGTGCCTCTGGTGGGATGTAGGGATTGGGGAGGAAACCCTTCCCCGCTGCCCACTGTGGCACCTCAAAGATTAGCTCTGGTAGGTAGTTGCAGGATGATGGTGAACTCTACTGGTATGGTTCCACTCTCTGGTGTAGGGGTGGTGCACCCTGTCTGTGTCCTTGGGTTAACTAGTCATTTGATTTAGAGCTGAGAAGGAAATTTCCTACAGGCCAAGTCAGCAGGGCTTTCCTCCTGCCCTTGTCCCGTGAGGTACAGGGCATGGTCCTCTTCTAGTTGTAGTAGGCTTCCTCTTCAACCACTAAAGAGAAATAGGCATTTTCAGGGAATAAGTCATCTTTCTTTCCCATTTTTTTACCATTCGCTTCAGGATGAAATCAAGAGTGCCCTAGGATGGCATATCCCTTTTTGTTGCCCATACAGGGAGTCTGGATAGGTTGTTACAAGCCAGAGGAATCCTTTTATCCTAAGGACAAGGTGAGAGGGGTAGGAGAAGTTTTTTCCAGAATAGCTACTCTGATGAGTTTTCCTAGAGGAAATAAGAATTTTTTAAAGACAGGAACAATGAAGTTCTTCATCAGTTTCCTTGGCTGTTTGAAACTTTCCTCAGCTCTCAGCCTGATGGGACTGTGATGGACATTAGGAAGGGCTTTACTGCCAGCCTTGACAGCAGCAGCACTGAACTAACATGAAAATAGCGTGGTGTGTGTGCGTCTGGATGTGGTCAGCGTTGCCAACCAAGACAACAAGGCTTGCTGCTTTCTTGAGATGAACCTACCGATTTACATCGTGATATGTTGCCCAGTTATTACAGGAACCTTTTAATATCACTTTGCTCTTTATGGTGGATCTTACAGATGTGACTGTTTATTTGTGGGTGGACATGACATGTTTGAGTAAGCATTTACTGTGGGATGGGAAGAGGAAATATATTTTGTTTGCCCATTTAAAGACATTTAAATAGGAGGGTTTTTTTCTCATAGGAAGCGATCTTGCTTTGCAAGCAAATTTCTTTTAAGTATGTATGCTGAAAAAATTTATATATCACTTCCAAAAAGTAAGCTACTATGGCTACTATGAACACCGTATTATCACTTGAATTGAGGTGAAAATTGTTAAAAAAAAATCTTTGCCTTCTGATGCATTAAATTCCTTTTCAAGTTACCTGAGAGGTGTGAGAGTGTGTTCTGGCACCAGTGAGATTAAAAATAAGTGGACTGGAAACAAGGAGATTATTAATATCTCAGTTATAGCATTGAGATGGAATTGGAAGCCTCACAAGGTTATTTTATTGCCTCTTTGTGTTAGTCTTTTATCTTTTCTGGAACAGAAGTAAACTGTATTATAAAAAGAAAGGCAGAAAGTGGTCTCAGTCAACCATTAGATTAAAAGTGAGCTTGTGTATCTGTGGCACAGAATGGCACATCACTAACTTCTTTTAAATTTGGAGGCAAAGGCAGTGAATATGAAATAATCTTCTGAATGACACAACGACTTGCTTGGGCAAGTCTGGGACATCACGATTCTGCCCAGCTATGGAGGTGCTCTTTTCTACCAGAAAAAGGTTTCCTTATTTCTGTATGCATGGTTGGTTAGTTTTGTTTAATATAGCCTGCTTTCAAGGTAGAAAGGAATAATCTGCCTATATAAACATTTTACATCCTTGAGAAAGATCCATCCTTAAGCTATTGAAGTGTCAGTCATTTTCCCAGAGAGATTACTCTTTTGGTGTTGCTGATTGACACCTCTGTCCACAGTGGCTGAATGTGTTTGAACAGGATCATGGCAAGCTGATTTAAGAAGCTTTAGAAACCAAACTAGAAATCATGTTTTAACCTATGGAAAGGTTGGGGAGGCGGAGAAAAGCAAAGTTACAATCCTATCTCAACTGATATATTAAACCAAAAATTCAGCCTTGACCGATAACCAGAGTACCCCTTGGTCAGAGCCGTTGGGTTCAGCAGAATGGCTCCAGGCAGCCCCTGCAACTTGAAGTTAGGATTGAGTCTCTCAGTTGATTTTTGTGTGGAAATAGGATGGAAAACTGTCTGTGTCTCTTGAAAAGCAGCAAGGCAGAATAATGTCCCCTGGAGCACATGTCAGCCATGCCCAAACTGTGTGGACTTCCACATGGCAGCAGCCTACAAGGGAGCTGGACTCTGTGTGCTGGCAACTTCTAGTATGCAAAGAAACAGTGAATTTTAAGGAACCCTTTTTCTGTGTAGCGATTGCTGTTGCTGCGAAGGGGAGGTTATTCAGGTGGGAGAGGAAGCAGGCTCATGCAGGTACAAGTAGCATAGAAGACAAGCTAGTTGTCTTTATTTAACACACCATACTTTTTCATGGAAAGAAAAGCCATTACATTAGCTGAGGTTTGCAGAGGTAGCTTAAGTAGAGTATGTTCCTACAACCTGTCTGCAGTGTTAAAAAGTACAAAGGTTTATGGTGAGGTTCAGGTCTGAGGCTGTGGCCAAAGATGGAGGAAGAATAAGAGGGACGAAGCCTCACTGCAGCTGGGGCTCCTGGGGCTTGGATGGGTCCCCCCTTCAGGCGGGCCTCCGTCTGTGCCCAAAACAGCAGCCCTGCGCTGTAGCCTGTAGTCCAGCATTGACACAATCGGAATAAAACATCACTACCAGGATGAAGTTGCTTTATAACCTTACTGGGGTTTTACAGTCCAATCTGGAATTTAAATTGCAAAGTGAAGGCGGCAGTGAAGGTTATGATAACACAGTGGAGACTTCAGTCTGTGTCGAACTGTATCCACTCTGTTTGTCACAAGATTATCTCAGCTTCCAACTCCTACCTACAATCAAGGCAAATTGATTTCACTGTTTTGATTGCTTTTGAAACAAAACAGCCCTTGTGTAATAGTCAGGGTGTGTGAGAGCTGAAGTTTCCCGAGCTCTTGAAGCAGGGAGCAGGAAGACTGGGCACAGGTAAAGTCTACCTCCGCGAGACCTGTTGCGGTTGAAGCAGCAAAGCTGCGTCTCGGGAACAATGAGCTGCATTGTGGATACTCCACTGCAACTGCAGGAATGCTCAATAACATGTTGTTTGGCAAAACAGATCTTAAAATACCATTGTGGCGGCCAAAAAAAAAAAAAAAAAAAAAAGGAGGGGGGAGGGGGAGCTTAGAAGAAATTATAATTTCAGTAACCATTAATGAGCCATTTAAAACTGAGCATAGTGCTGAGGAAAAGTGCCAGTGAGTAGCCTTGAAAATCCAAAATACAGTTTTCATTTTAGAAAGATGAACTGAGTGAATTCAAACACTGGATGGGAAAGCTGTGGTAGCTTTCTTTATCACACCACACTCCAAGTCACAGCTTGGGTTATGCTCAGTCTTCTCCCATCTTCCGTCATTGCTGTAGAGGAACTTTCTCTGTTTGACAGTTTAGAAAGAGCTCAGTTGCTGCAGTTCTTGGGACATGTATTTGTGACTACAGCAAATGGTGGATTGAGCAGAAAACAGTTCACCTTAACGGCAGCATTAGTTTTGGGCTGGTTCGGCTCCCTTGCCCGGCTTGTGGTGAGATGGGAGAGAAGGGCTGCTGACGGAAGGATGCATGGAGAGCAGCTGAGGCAGGGGCATGCGCTGCACTCTGTTCTGCAAATGAGTAGCTGCCGGACGGCTTAGCCCTCTCCCTCCCTCTGCCTCTCTGTACTGGCAGACACCAGGCCAAGTGCTACTGCATTGCGGCTGCTGGTGGTCCTGCAGGAGAGGAGGGCATGACAGGCAAAGTGCCCCTTGGACCTGGGTCATCAGGTGTGGAAATACCAGCTGTGGGGAGAATTACCAAGTGTGTGAAATACCACTGTGTGTGTGCCCTGCTCCTATGCCCATCTTCAGGCAAAGAGGATGGGCTACTGCTAGAAGCAGGGTCCTGCCTGGCCGATGTGACCCAGCACGGCCTCTSGCTGTAATGGTTATGTCTCTATCAAATTAGCCAGTGTGCACATGTGCCCACATGGATCCTGGATGCCTCTGTATCGCTGTGTGAGCTGGTGTTTCACAGATTCGGAGTTAATAACCTGAAGGAGGGTTGGCAGAGCAGTTGTCCCATGCTGCAATTGAAGAAGACTCCATTACCGTCTCAGTGGGGCTGATTTGATCAGGTTGTGGAGCTGCCAGCTCTCCATACACTTAATTACAACTCCTACAAAACTTGGAGTCTTCCTCTTGTGCTTTCAGCTGTTAAAAGTGAAGCAAGTTTCTATTTATAACTGTTTTCATTGACTTTCTGACCAAGAGCTTTCTGTGCTTGTTGCAAATACAGACTGGACAGCAGTGGAAAAAGTGACCATTGTTTTGCTGTTTTTAGCTATGGCTTCTCACATTTCTTGCTATTGAGCCATTGCACAAAGTACTTTTCGGACTATAGTACTCCTGCGTTAAGGAATGGTCACCCCGGCTTTTCCTCTCTGTTGTTCATACCTCAGGTAAGCGGCTATGTAGTGGCTCTATAATCTAGCTCAGTCAGAGAGATCTACTTTAAAAAGAAGAAAAAATGTCATATAAGTTAATGCAGATCATTTTCGTGGGCAGGGGCTGGCAGCTGGCTCCCGGGCCATGGTGCCAGCAGAGCGGAGAGGGTGCGCTCTGCCCTTGGCTCGGCTGTGGCTGGAGCAATGTGCCTGTCAGTCTTTCCACCAGCCCTTAAAAGCTGGCCTGCTGAAAATCTCATTGTGTGACATGTGCTGATAAAAGCGATATGAAGACACTGAATGAAGCGGTGTTCAAATGATCTAGGAGTCCCTGGTGATATCTAATCGCCTGACAAGCCACCTTGACTCTGCTCAGGTGCATTTCAGGCTGATAGGCAGAGGGAAGGGAAAAGGGAGTGCTCCACTTTATCTAAGGCACGTCAGTGGTAAACCACCTGCTGCGGTAAAGGTGCTGAGGAAAAATAACACTGTCCCCCGCGGCTGCCAGCCTGGCTGCTCCCGCACTCCCCAGAGCTTCCCTCCCAGAGACACGTGTTGYTGATTGCAACAGAGGCCAAGTTGCCGACAGATTTTCAAATGGGACATCCCGTTCCAATTTGGGGGTTAGAGGTGCTGTTACRATGGGTAGGATAATTCTGTTTTGCTTGTTTGCACTTTTGCAAAGCTGTAGTTTCCCATTTGCAATAGTTGGGTGGATAGCAGCTACGGTTTCGACCAACAAAAAAGCTTCGTTGCACTCAACCACAAATAATGAAGCGCTTATCCAGGGCGTGATCGAACCTGTGGCTGTGAATAATATAAGTCAGAATGCGATACATAGGTTAGAGAGATAAACAAAGCAAATCAAAGCAAACCAAACTGTCTGATAAACTAAATAAACAGTAGAGCAGGACCCAAAGAACATCGCTGAGCCCCAGAGGATTCCTTCAGCCCTGGACTCTTTTGTTTTTCTCTCACTCTGCCTTTTGCTGTCAGCATGGTGGGACGTGTTTCAGGCAGGGAAGAGCAAGAAACGAAGGCTCATCCCTCCTCTCTTCCCAGCCCTGCACGCTGCTCAGGTCCAGTGGTCACCTCCAACTTGGGGCACTTGAGAGGACGTAGCGGGCACAAGTCCTTTCTCCTGGCCCTCAGCTCTAGCCTCCACGTGCAGCAACTATCTGCTGGGTGCAGCTGCTCTCTTTGAAAAATAACCTGTCTACTTCTAGCAGATGGTTATGCTAGCATGTGTATGATATGGTGGCCACGTACTGCTGGCTTGTGCACCTTGCCCTCTTGTGAAGATACTTCCCTCTGTGCCTAGCTGGGTAACTGTTGTGTACCAGTGACGGTGCCTCAAAGCACGGCTGCGGGCAGCTCCCATGCACGTAAGTGGTGTTCGATCTGCAAGCAGAAGCAATGCCAGGCTCTTAGATAATCAAGCCACAAGGTGAATTTTTCATACTCTGTTCAAAAAACTTATAAAACAGCATAAAGATTGAAAATACTTTTCACTGGGATATTTTGGTTTGTGTTTCTGAATAATGAATAATTTCACAGCAAGAAATTCCTCAGTAAGACCAGATAGGAAAAATAGAATGATGTGCAACATATTCTCCTAAAAAATCATGAAAATCAGAGTTAGAAGGGATTTCAAGAGATCTTCTAATCCAGCACTTTTCAGTCTATGGTGATCAGCGATGGCACAGACATTAGACATAAAAAGGAGATCTGTGAAATGACCACACAAGTCTGAAATCCTAAAGCAACCACAGGAAAATGTACACTGTCCTCACCTGAGTAAGCAGACAATGAAATAGAAAGGGATGAAAAAAAGATAATAATGATCACTAAAACTTAATCCAAGCTTTATCTGATTTTAGATGAAAGCAGTGGTGTCAACAGTACAGAACGTGTCAACTGAGATTTTTATTTTGCTTTCACAAAGCTTGGGTAAGCCTTCAGTTTTGAGGGAGGTGGTAAATTTTTGGCTTATTCCTCCACCCCCAGTAAGGATCATGATTCAGTCAGCTCTACCATGAAATACACAAAAGAAATATATATATAAAAAAAAAGCCATCAGCATCATTTTATTGCAGATATTTTGAGAAATTAAAAGGAACAGGATTGAGGTTATTGGACCAGGAAGACTCTTCCTTGTTTTCTGTTAATTTGCCACAGTCCAGTGTTTTACATTTGACAGTATACAGTGTGGCTTACTGCTGCCAAGCAATGGAAAGTAATGTATCTCACCCATTTAATCCCTCTCGTAGTCTATAAAAGCAAACCAGACCACAGTGAAGTCATTTTGGTAACACGATACAGATGTTTATAAACAAGCTGTTGTTATGCTGGTCTCTTTAGCTCTCTACCATCACTGACCTAGCACATACTAAAGTATCATAAACTATTTATTAACCTGTCATAAACACATAAATTAACTGGAATAGTGAGTACAACGTCTGGGTTATGCTTATAATCTTTTTTCCATGAATTTACCAAAAGATGTGAAGTTATGGCCAGTACAGTAAGGATGATGTCCTTAACTGGGTACTTCCCAGCCTCTAAGTGCATGGATTTTATCCATGATGTGTGAAGGAAATGCACAGCACCGCATAGCAACTGCAATTGGGGGGGGGGAGGGGAAGGGGAGAGCGAGTGGGTGGAAAAAAGGTTCTGAGTCAGAAAATTTCAAGCCACATTCCAACTTCCTCAAAATCTGGGTGTGTTCAGAGGCAGCATTTCCATCCCTGGGACTGTACGTGCGACCACGGAGGTGCTTTGGAGACGTTTATTCCTGGAGACGGTAAACTATTCAAGCAGGAGTGTGGGTCTGGTGTGGTTTAAGAAACCCTGCGCCCTTGCAAAAACGCCCTCGCAGCACCTCTTTGGGAGCCCCCTGTAAAAGCTGGAAGTACGGCTGTGGCTATTGCGCCACGGACCTGCTATTCCACCAAGGATGATGCTCTAGGAAAAATGTCACAGCCAACCTGGCAGCTCGGCCCGGGAGCGGGCTTGCAGCCGCACCGGGAGCGCGGTCCCTTCGGACCGCAATTTGTACCGCTTTCCCTCGGTATCGTTCCTTTTATTGCTACAACATGCCGAGAGAGTAAAGTTGTCTGCCGTCTTGCCCTCTCTCAGCTGGACTGCATCGCTGGGATTTGTCAGGCCAGGCAAGAGAAGCCTGCTGCTCACCATCAAGGTCTGCTTGCAGCTGGTATCGCACAGAGCGCAGCCTGCGATTTCCGCGGCCCCTGGGTAGGCACAGGGCGAGCGCAGGCAGGGGGGTCCCCTGCCCCTTCGGAGGGGTCTCACAGGGGGCCAAGTGCTGCTGGCAGCTGAAATCTGCCTGTGACTTGCACAGCAGGGCCAATCCGGCAGCGCCAGCGGGCGCAAAAGCATTGATTGCAACCTCGTGGCCGGGCGACCACCGCTTCCTGCCTGCATCTGGCTGAGGAAAGGGCTCGGCATCGTCCCCTTGCAGCACGTCCTTATCCTTGGGGGAAACAAGCTACAGCCTTGGAAAACACCCTTGCATTTCCACTAGATTTTGCCCTGATGCTGGGACTTTTCAGCACTGAGGAGAAATAAAATGAAAACACTCTTCGAACACGACGTCACTGTGGCCCAAAATAAACAGGGGTGTGGGTGGCGATGACTTTTCATTTTTGGCTCCAGCTCCAGCTCGCGGGGAGGCATTATCCCTGCTCCAGCCGTGCTGCCCTTCCCTGTCTTTTCCAGGAGGGAGGCAGGCACGTTGCACCCTGTTTGCTGCGAGCTGCAGGCGTAAGGACGGGGGGTTTCCCTGGGTGCAGGTCCCTGTGCCCCTGCCTGCCCTGGATGCCCTGCAGTCTCACAGAAACCCAAGTGCCTGCGTGCCACTGACTGGTCCACACACCATCCCCCGTGGCATGCTYACTCTGGTATCTCCTCTGTACTGGAGTAAAGACATTCCCTAAATTTGTCTGAACTCCAGACTTGGAGATGCTGCTTTTCTGTTGGATCTGGTTGGAAACAGGCCAGAAAAAAGATTATCAGGGAGAAGTTGATGCACAGATGGAAAAAATCTGCAGTCACATCTTCCTGATTGCCCTAGGACACTGGGTTAAGAAAGTCATCAAGACTGCCTTGGCAGTCTGTCCCTCTCTTCCCAGCAAGAGAAGGCAAATCCTGACACTTCAGCCAAGCAATAACCTTTGGAAACTGGAATAACTCTGGCAGAAAAGCACCAATGCACTTGCTTAAGTTTCACTAAAAAGCAGGAAAACCTACACACTTCATYCAGCTGAAGTCCTTGAGGAAGGTGCCAGATTGTGGTTTTCCATGGCCTTTCCAGCATGGCCCCAGAGCTGAGGATGCTGAGGTGTCCTGGGGCCACAACGGGGCAGGACCAGGTGTGTCTACTCCCGTTTGGCAAGACCTTCCCGCTCAGCCACATGACCCCAGCTACGTGGTTCCTCGTGCACATGCAAGCAGGGGTATGACAGGCAGAGCTCCTCAGTTGGGTGTAGTAGAAGCTGCAGCAAGAGCTGGTATGATTTTAAAGCAGAAGACGCAGACAGCAGTGGGCAGCTGGTGTAGATGTGTCTGTGCATTACATAATTTCTCAGCTCTTGAATCTTCCACCAAACTGACACTAGAGAGGACAATTGACAAGCAACTCATCTTGTGATATTATTTAAAACTTTGGACATGAGGCAATGCTGCAGTGATGGAAGGGCTCTTTTTCTGCCTTCCCTCGTCTCTAATTCTCTCTGTCCAAGCTGCCCCTTTCCTCTTCCTCCTCGCCCTTCCTGCTCTGGTCTCGCTGAAGCTGGGAAGAGAGAACCTCCATCCCTGAGGATATTCCAACCTGCAGTAGCAGTTGTAGTGCAGGGCCATGGGAAGTCCTCTTCTCATGCTGTGTCATGCTGCCTGCCTGCGTTATGGCTCCTGCACACCCCATCTCTCCTTCAGCCCTTGTGGGGTCCCAAGGTAGCATGCTACGAGATAAAAGGACTGGGCATATTGCTTTTGACTCCCCAGAATGTGAAGAGTTTGTGTCACTGCTGTGAGTTTCCTGCTACCTGGCAGCCTGGATGAGGCAAGAGTAGTGGCTGTTCTGCTAGGGCCTCTGAATGTCCAGAAACCCCAGATGTGGCCACGTGCTTGGCAGGGTGACTTGATGGGACTGAGACGTCCAGGCCGATCAGGGCTCTTGCTCATGATCTGTCATGCCTGGGATTTCCCAGACAGAAATACGACTGCTCTGGTTCTGCATTTCCAACTTTTTTTTTCCTTCTTTAAGAATAAATGTAATTCTTCTAAATTTAAAGTGTTTTGAGCCCAATCTCCATACAAGGTTGCATTATCTGTTGTTCTGCTTTATTTGGGTTATTCTGTTTCCACTGGTCCAGATAACAGAAAGCTGGTGGTGATAGCAGCTCTGTACAGTGACACCAAAGACAAAGCTCAGAGATGCTTTGAGGGCCTAGGAGATTATTTGTAAAGACAAGTATCCCCCCATTCCCACAGCAACTAACAAAAGTTTTGGCTTAGCAAGGTGTCTGCTGAAGCCACAGTGTATTGATTACTGTTTAATAMGGTAAAGCAAATGAGTGTGTAATTGGGAATAACGACATACTTAAAGGAAATCTTAGTGCATCAGCCAGCTGCAGACAGCCTTGGCAGGCTTGGCTGGAAGAGCAAATCCTGGGGGAGAGATCCCTTTATTTGAGATTTTCACAGAAGATGGGGCAAAACATTAGAGAAAGCCTTAATAGTGCCAACTTTGTGTGATGTGTCAGCTGATTGATTCTCCTTGAAAGTTTATTTAAAACAAAATAAATAATGTAAATAGAATAAATATCTGTGAGCCATAAAACAACCGTTAGATGAGCAGTGCTCTCCCGCTCTGTTTTGGCTTCCAGGAGAGCAGACAAGATGACTTAATAGGGAGTTTCCACTTCTGGCTTTTTAATGACTGCATCAGTGTTTGGGCTGAACTGAAAGAAGTTCATATTGGAACTGAAATCAAACTGTCTTTGGCTTTTTGTCAACAGCTTCTGTGTGTGGCTGTTTCCCTGTTCCTGGATGTTTTCCCCGTCTTGGGGTTTTGAGAGCCAGTGAAATACCTTCAAAATACCTGAAAACACTGACTTGTTCCATAGTTAATATGAGAGCTTTTTCTTATCAGGGCAAGCATGACTTCTTAGTAGCATCAAACCTGAGAAGTGAGACTGGATTTAGCTGTCCTGAGCTAGAGCTTGTGCTCCTTTGTATGTACTGACTGATGTTGGTTTTCATGCTGTCCAATTCACTACTCCAGTATACTGTGGCCTTGGACAGTTTTTCTAATATCCCTCCCTCCACCCCCAGAGCATCCCAGCACTCGTGTGGAAGCAGATTTGGCCTGGCAACATTATGCTTCTTGGGGAAGTTTTGTTACAAATGGACAGTTCTATGGGGTGGAAAAACAGATTTCCTATTTGTACCGATTTTAGGCCTCAGCATATGGTAACAGCATATGCTCTTTCTCATTCATATATCTATTTATCTCTGAGCTCTGTCAGTGATGAGTGTGTATCCCACAATGCCATCAAATTCTGGTGTTTCTAACATCCAAAACCTTGGGACTGATTCAAGTGCATCTATTCTTAAATGGTCGGGCTTTACTTGCCTTTGATATAAAAGATACCTGCTTTGAAGCATTCCTGAGCTTCAGAAACTTAATTTTGTTTTAATGACAGTCCAGATTTTTTCAATTGCATGATACTTGTCAGTGTTAAGAAAAATAACAAAAATCATGAGACCTCTGATACTTGTCAGCAGTGTGCCAGAATCCGCGGTTAATTTTTCTTTTGTCTTATACTCTAACTCAGTTTTCCGGTGTGGCCATTGCTGCCTTCCAGTTAGTGGACATGAGCTTTAGTCATGAATACCTTTGTTTTATCCTTCGGATATGACACATACTGCCCGAAAGCTCTGTTTATTTTTTTAAGGAAGATATGAAAAACTGCTTTGTCATGGTTGTTATCTTGGAATTTATTGTTATGATGCTAAGTCTCATCAATTCATTTACCGCAGGTGCACAAACACATGTATTTGTTGGTGCACGTCACTGCTAGCTRATTTCTCTTTACCAGTTCACGCTAATTACTCTGGCCATTAATTCACAGCTCCAGAGATGGAGGAAGGCAGAAATGATAGTTAATCATGGACTAGTGAGCTTGTGCTGTTTGGTTATTACAGCAAATATCATGAAACATGCTAATTTTTGGTTATACTTCTTTGGGGTTGGATTCTGTGTCCACTGGAGCTCATGGGCTTGGTTTTRTGGACTCTTTTTGTAGAGCCAGACCTATCTCCAGCTGAGGTCCAGGGAGAAGCCTGTGAATTTTGAGAAAACAGCATCATCTGTAAGGCCAAATGGGGTTGTGGCTGAGCATTTCCTGGTTCTCTTCCCATGTATTCCACTCTTATTCCTACTTGCCAGTAAATCACATAAGTCCCATAAGCTAAAAATTTGCATTAAAGACTGCTGCTCCTTTAAATGCAATGGGGCTAAGGAGGCATGGTGGAGCAGGGGTAGCCCAGCTGGGTTTCATCAGGAGGGTGAGGGAGCAGCAAGGCTGGTGAGAGTGGGAAGAGGAAGTGGATGTTAGTATGAGTGAACTGGAGAAGGGAAAAATCACCTGGGAAGAAGAGTTAATGTGTATGTGCATGCGCGGTCTTCTCTGAGGTATAACAAGCCTGGAAAAAGGTGACTTTGCTTTGGCTCTCTTGCCATGAGGAGCAGAATGGTGAGTGAGACTTGTGATGGGACCCTGGCTGTATGACCCTGGCCAAGAGGGGGTTTGGATGTTGTTTCTTTCATTGGTGCTGCAAAATCAAATGGTGACAAACCAATCATCCCCAAAGGTGCTGCTGTCCCTAGTTTCTGGAAATGGTCTCCAGAAATGAGTGCTTTTTCCTATGTTATTGTCTTGCTTACTCATGTATGTAATAATAACAGTGAGATTTTGTTTATTTTTTTCTATATCTTTATGAACTAAGTCAACTTATCTACAATTTATTTAATGCTCTTGTTTTTTCTAAGCCATCCATGAAGCGGTAAATGAATTTATAGCAGAGTGGCTTTTAAAAGAATGTTTGTTAATTAATTTGAGCCRCCTCCGCTGTTTGCCTGCTCCCCCAGAGCTGGTAGCAGCTATGAACAGAGATAACTGCTGTCACTGGGTAATTACAGTTTTGTCTCCTTCTGACAAAGTGCCTTCCTTTAAGAGGTGTTTGGAGCTTGGGACTTGTCTTGGTATGAAAAAAGTGTGCTTTTAATTTGACTTAGTTAGGCTATGATACTGTCCTAGGGAAGATAAGGCATCTTTGCAGCTTTAACTCAAGATACTGAGTTGAGTTAGTCAACTTGGTAACTTACAGGGGAGTTGGAAGCCCCATGGATAGGCACATGCACAGGACTCATCACAAAAATCCATCTGCTTTGTAGGTTTGTTTGGCCCAGAGATCTGCCAGTGCAGATTTTAGGTCTTGGCACTGAGTATCTGCATAAGATAAACCTGTTTGCTGAGTGCTGCTTGGCTACAGTTATGAGGAAGTTCTGTCTCTTGTATCAGTGTGCACAGAAGAGAATTGATTTGGGTTTCTGTCGACCTGTTTCTTATCAAACACGCACAGTCCCCCCAAGATTTGCTTTAGGTTAAGAAAAGATTTTTAGTGCTTGAGTCACAAATGTGATTATCCCTTCCCTCCTTCCAGRGACTCTTCTTCCCCTTTCCAGTGTAAACTCTCACACTGTTTTCTTGCCTGAAACTTTCTATATTACCCTATGAATGCAATCTTGGTCTGAGATCCAAACCAAGATATAAACATGACTGAAAGCAGCAGAACTGTTTGCTTGCCTGTGTTGCCAGTTTCTGGAAAAATCACCATTGTGTTGAGCATCCTGTTTAAATAGTTYCTGTGTCCTTGGAGAGTTACTTTGTGCTTGTCCATGATGTGCTGCTCCTGATCGCCTCTGCTTACTGCTGGCATTTGCTTGCCTTGTTTTAGCTGTCTGGAGATGGGGAGAGGAGGAGGTGGAGGCATCTTCTCTCAGCCTAGGACTTTGCTGGTAGCAGTGCAGAGTCCCTGGCCGTGCATGAGGACTTGCCTAGGTGGGATAATATTGCATGAGTGAGGGGAGGAGGAGGGTTTCCAGCCATAGCTGTCCTGTAAAAGCCCATGTTGGTAGTAACAGCATGCTGGCAGAAGAGCCTGGGTATGCAAGCGCACTCCTCGRGCAGGATACCCTCATGGCAGGTGTAATGCAAGGTGCCACGTGTCAGGACATTTCTCCAGCTCTGGGCTACTGACAGCAGCACTGGTGGAAGAGGCTGGGCTTCAGCCCTTTSGTCCTGTCCTCTCTCTTCACAGAGGCCAAACTAGGCCAAGCGCCTGGTTGCCCCACCGCGGACTGATGCTTGCGAAACAGCTGCCGTGGTGCAGGCAGGAGCCGTTTTGGCGTGAGGGCAAGCCCTGGGCATTGAGAGGAGCATGCGGGTTGTTGCAACATCTTCTCTGCCATAGTTTCAGTTCTTCCACTCCTTCCCGGCCTGTCTGACTAACCCTGCAGGAATGTGACAAGCCACAGTCTCTGTGGACTTCTGTTTAAATTTTCACTTTTTTTGACTGAGTAAAATAAATTAAAAAGAGATGTACAACTCTCTGGGCTCTAAAATAAGGCAGCCTTGTATTGCTGAAAAACTCTTGAAAATGACTCGTGGATTTAGGGTATTTTCTGTGCCCATTTAGAGGGAGCTCTTTAAGTAACCAGTATAATTTTCAGAGAGCTTTTGTTCTATAGCTTGTGTCCATCTAAGACACTCTTGGCAAAATCATTAGCCACTTGCCACAGCTTTGCCTAAGAGTTTAAGGTTTTTTTGGTCCAAGGAGACAAGAAAATTGAAAGGATAACTGTATTGTGGTTCATGAAGTCTTCTARGCAGAATGGAAATACAAGTAACCTRTGACAGTGGAAGCCCTGTTGAAGGAAAAAGGGAAAAAAAGTGCAATTTGCATGCTGTGCTCATCTTTCTGGTGATATTTTCCAAAATTATGCTACTGTTAGCCTGATTCATTACTAACTCTTCCAAGTGATAGCATAAAATCCTACTGTGCATTTTTTTCCTGCCTTACAACTGACTGTTCAGCAGTTTAAAGTCAAGTGAAGGTTTTGATTTCAAAATCTAAAAGGTATTCTTGTGCTTGGGAATGTCTCCAGTCATCTGTTCTGACTTAAATACTTGTCTGCTCTAACCTTGCTCTGACATTCCCTCGCTTTACTCAACACTGTCATTGAAACAGTGATGTTAAATTAGTCATGATCCTGTAACTCACAGCAGATCTTGTTSTGAAGTGGGATGCTGTGTCAGCACCACAGATTACTTATAAATTGCAGTGTTGGAATCTTATTTTCACTTTTTTTTAATAACAGCACATGTTATGAACTTTCTAAAGCTAAGAAAAATAGGAAAACAAACATGACTATTTCTAGGCTTCAACTTGCAGGGTAAAGGGCAAAAAAAAWTTGAAGCTTGCAGTTGGGCAGAGTTGTTAATTAACAACTAGTTAGAGGATTCTTCCTGACTTATGACTTTATGTATCATAACTTGTCCGGTAAATCATCCATGCTGATTATAAACATGCCTACTCATTAATCATACAGCATATACAGCCAARAAAGCTAAAAATTCAGCACCTGCAAAGTAATGGAGCCTGTTGCTGACTGGAGTAGGTCAGAAAAAAATCTAGAAAAAGGCTGAAAGCCAGACTTCCTTTACTTTTAATAAAATGGCTCAGATCTCCTTTGGACTCAGCCTGCTGGAGCGCATGGGATGGATGCACAGCTGGGAGCTGGCAGCACAGCCGGCTGCAGCACTGGGCACCTACTGGCTGAGGGGCAACCTCACACTGCTGCAGAAATCAGCTGCATCCTTGGGGGACACAAACTGCCCCTCCCTGCAAAGCAGCACCCCTATGACCGGGCTCCAGATCTGGGCTCAGGCTAGAGTGCCRTGGCTAGGCTGAACCATCCACCAAGCCCTTTGGAGGGGCTGCCATGGGGAACCCCATGCGATGGTGGTGATTTCTCTGTGCTTTTTGAAATACCACTGTGCAGTTGCAACAGGAGATTAAACCTGCAAATGGTCTGGAGAACATCTTGCTCCCAACAGCCTTTAATGTCTAGACTTCAATGTCTAACTGCCCTCTATTAATGGGATGTTACAGATGTTTGTATTCCTCCTAGCAGGAGCGAGAGAGGCAAGCATGAAAAAATGAGCATGGAGTCAGGAGGGTGAAGACTGAGGAAAGCTGGAATGAGGCTCTTTCTCTCCSCAGGAGCAGAACTTCATTTTTTGCGTGTGGAGTGGAGCCCACAGTCCATCTTATTTCTCACCTAACCATATATTAATAATAATTTCAGCATGAGAGGCTGAAATATCAGCCTCTCTTAGAAACCAGTGCTAATTAGACGGTGGCCRTTTTACTTGTGGGAGGTTTGCTCGCAGGCAGTGTCCTAAAGGGATGCGGATCCTGCAGGAGGAGCTCCCTATCTCCCTGATCACCTTGCTGCTGCCCATCAGCATGGCGATTTGCAGTCACTAATAACTTCACAACCTGCCCGTAAGGCATCATCATCATGCTATGGATCAGAGGCTGAAACATAGCACAGACTAAATTACTTGCCCAAGGTAATGTGGGAAATCATTGTCTGAGCCAAGAGCTTTGAAACCAGTATTTCTGAATCATGGCTCTGACCTCTCGCTACCTGCTTCGGTTTGTGCTTCGGTTTGGTTGTTATGGGTGGGTCACAGGTCTGAAGGAAAGAGTTAAATCCATGTTGGTGTTCTCTGGTGAAAAACAGTGCCTCTCTGTGGGTGTTTTTAGTATTTCATTTACACACTGGTTCTTTGCACCTCCCCAGCGAATCATTTAAGCTAAACAGCATTTTGCAATGTGTTTATTTTTGTCTCATTCCTCACGAGCGGGCCTTCAGCATCATGCAGCCTTTTTGCTTGCTGCTCTCCAGGTAGCTTTTATTTATTTATTTATTTGCTTTTTTGGAGGAGGAATGTGTTTTTAAAATTTTTAAATTTTTTAACCGAAATGCTGGCAGAGGGAGGTGCTGCTGAACGAGCTTGACAAGCGCTGTGAGCGGTGGGGTTATGTAATCGCCGCCCAGGCATGGGTTCCAGTAACTACTGCAATCCTGCAAGTGCTGCCAGGAACTGCTAATCAGATGACATGTTTTGAATGTCAAAACAGCCCAGGCTAGTAATCTACTGACCTGTGCTGGGCTGCATGGGAGAGCTTGTGTGTATGCATGCATTTTTGGGAGGCAACTTATTAATTAAACCTAATGATATTTAATTATTGAAGTAATAAGTGGCTGGGAGCTACAGCAGCCAGGTTAGACAGGGGCAAACTTGAGGTGTGAGGGGAAAGGTCCTTGCAAGGGTGCTTGGTGGCCCTACCGGGAGCATGTCCTGCTTGGGACAAGCGCTGCCTCCTGCCTGACACAGCTTCATGGAAAAGGGCCTACTTTTTCCCTCCCTATCTCTCTTTCTCTTTTAACCTGTGGATTCTCCTAATGCCCAAATAGGTCGCCCTACATAGGCTGGAGCTCTAATGCCACGTAAGCAAATTGAGTGCAACCCATGTGGATGCCCACAGGATCAAGAACTTTCTCTGATTTTCAGCAGTAACTTAATTTTAAAAAAGCATTACTCTAACAACATCTCTCTTCTGTTCCCCCCTTACCTTGCAGCACTGTTTAAACTCCACAAATAGCCTTCTAAATCAGATCTGCTTTTTTTTTTGTCAATAGTAGCATTTTCGCATCCCCCAGATACTCTTTCATAGTCTCCTCTATATAAGGCAGGATGGCCTGAAGGCTCATAAGTGTCCTACACGATGGGTTTTCCCTAAGGCATTTAGCAAGAAACTTGTTCCATCAATGGGGGAAAAAGGTTTGTTTTTCTCAGCAGAGGCTTTTTTTCCTTTTCCCACCTCACTCTCCATCTTTTTAACTGGCTAGCGAAGCAAACTGAGGCCTCACTTCTCCATCAGTTATTTGTCCATAAGCTTTTTAGTTGATGCATTTTTTTCAGTGCCTCTTTGTTGGTGTGTCAGAGAACTATTTTGAAGCCTGGTGCAGGAGGTGCCCTGAAGGTGGCTGTTCAAAGTAACAACTTGATGCTTGAGCTGATGTTAAGGTGTGTTTTGAAGTCTCCTATCCTAAAACATTGGAGGCTCTGAAGAATCTGGAGGAGAAGGCTCTCTTTGCCTGAGGAGGCCCTGCCTTATCACCTGTGCGTTACTGCTGCTGTTGCTTCATCTCCTTATGCAGAAACTGCTGTCCTGGAAAGCTGTTCTTCCTGCTAATGATAAAGAGATATAAATGGCAATTAAGAGTCAGAAGGATGATGTAAAAAGGAAGTGCAGGCTATTCAGAATTGGCAGAAGAGAGTAAAGATCTGCCTGACCTRTGTCAGGTTGTCTGTCTGTCTGTCTGCTGCAACCAGGCAATAAAACCATAATTTTCATTGGCTTTTCAGAGGGAAGAAAGTATTTATTTTTCAGCCAAAGCTGAAAGCTATTTTGACTCTACATGCCAGCTAGAATCAAAATGCTTTCCTGGCTATTTCTCATTAAACAGGMTAATCTATTTATACTCTTCTTTGACCTAAGGTGTTATATTGATTTTACTACTGACTTTCTTTTCTTGCTTAGTACGGGTAGGGGAACTCTAGCCTGAATATCATGTTAGAATGACATGTTTGTTTAAAACAAAATTAGCCTCCTTTTCCTAATAAAATATTATTTAAAATTAATCTGGACACGAAAGTGTAATTATAGGAAGAGTTTCRGAGCAAAGCCAAAGCGTGTCTGCAGACTCATTTATTCTGAATAATCACATCTGTTGTTATTTGTAGCATTTTTATTTGCAATAGAGCTTCAGTGATTGCTTTCCCTGATTAGTCTACATCTTAAGCCAAGACTCTTTGGTGGGGCAGAGGGGAGGCAAGTTCCCTGCTTTGGGAAACTTGTACTCTCAGTTCCTTGGTTGCAAAATGTGAGTGCTTTGCTTGTGAAGTGCTTTTAACCCATGCTTTGAGAGGATCTTGGAGCTCCTTCGTCTACTTGGGCAGGTCTCAGCTGCTGCATCCCTAGGGAAGAGAGGGGTATGTCCAAGTGGCAAGCTTTTTTGGCTGGTCCTGTTGCTGGCCTGTGGATAAAAGAGCTTTGGGTTTGCTTTTTTGTTGCCCTTCACAAGGTGATACTTTGTGCTGTGCAGAATATCTCAGAAATGGTACAAYGGTTTTAAACATATTTGGTTTTTCTTTGCTGCTGCTTCCTTGATGTGAAAGCATGAGCAAGTTTGCCAGAATCCAGCTTTCTAAAAGCACTAAACACAAGTGCTGAGTAGTGCTCATAGGGAGTAGCATAAATCTTTATTTTGCAAACTGATATCAACCAACACATCAGTGAAGCAGCCTGGATTGTTCTCCTTGAACTGCTTTTTGGCTCATCAACAACAGCAACAAATAAACCCTAAAAGCCTTTTGTAAGGGTGACTTCTGTATTTCCCAGGATGGATAACAGAAAGGGGAGGAGCAAAATATATACTTAGTATGTAAGAGAAATGAGTTATTCTTTTGCTTCCAAGACCAGATGGAGTTTGCTTCAGCCTTAGTTATGTAGAAAGAGCTCCACTCTGTGGCACAGCAAGTTGAGATTGTTCTTTGCGAGCGACTTGGTCTTAAAAGATGCCACATAGCAGCTATTCTAAAAAGAGTGTGACTGTTCTACTAATGAATCTTGTATTCAGCTTAGGACAACTTCTTTCCTTCCTAACCCAAATAAAAAACATTTTCCTGTGTAAAATGAATAAACCATAAAGTTAGTGTGTATATTGGGTTACAAAATGCATTTTATGGATGTGAATGGAATAGCTTTCAGAAGTTTTTCAGAAGAGTTTACCTGCTGGAGCGGGTGATCTGGCTTTCTATGTACGGGTGGCTGACACACAGCATGCTTGGAGGTTATATGCCTTCAGTCCCTCTATAGTTAGACTTCGTTATGACCCACTGCTTTATTTTTCTCCTGACCCGGTAGGCACTACTGCTTCCTCCTTGCCTGCCATGCACAACCCCCATGAAAGCAGCTCAGTGGTGCGATAGCCCCCTGCCTTCCTGCTGGCACCTTGGCGGGAGGTTCTTGCCTGTGGTGCCAGAGCTGCTGCACTTKGGAGCCTGCTGTTTTGATAGGCATCAGTCAACATTTTTTAACAGAGGTTTTGTCAGCAATGATTTGGAGGCCCTGCTGACAATAAAACGCATTGTCTTCTCATGTCTGTATCCTTTAAAGCCATATTGTAGCTTGCAAATTGCTGCCTGTGCTCTACATTTAATGCAGGATGAGGCCTGCCACATGGGGACATGATGGGTCTGTGCATATGGAGATGGACTGACTTGGCTGTGTGTGAGCTGGCTCTGGCACCGGAGGCCCTCTCATCACCTCAGCAAGCACCAATGGTGTATGGGCCTGTGCAGCTTTCACATTCCAGCTGGGGCCCTTGCACAAGGCTGGGAAGAGCCTCATAGGCGTTAGGGGCTGACTTAGCTTGGGGGTCTATGCAYTAAATAATTAGGGACAGCACTGTTTCCAGCATGAATAAAAACACCTTGCGCCCATGTAAAATGGTTATAGGTGGATGTACTGTCCTTTTTATGTAGCCCAGGCTGCTCTACTGCCATTGCCTTATGCATGAGGTCCTCCTTGGTCATGCCTGTTCCAGAGCTGGCCAGCTTGCGTGCTGTCTCTAAGCAGTAGGATGTCCAGTGTGGAGATGAGGTGTTGTGGCTGGATGGCCCCAGAGCATCTTGTTCCTTTTCAGGGCACTTGGGATAGCAACTCTGACCACATGGCCACACARCTGTCACGACCACCTAAATCTGTTTGGTGGATGTTCATTTTGTAAATGACATACATTTTTAGTGAAGCCTGAAATAACTAACTTCAGGGTTGGGAAGTCATTATTTGCACGTGATTGGATTTAGTGCCAGTCGTAAAAATTGATTCCTGTTAGAGGTACTGCCTCTTGACTGTATCTTGAAGAGAGTCATTACATTCATGCCTGCAAACGTGCATTCCTTATGTTAGTACAYGCCATGTCAAAGTGCTTCAATATTGGATGAGGAGGCTGAGGGACCTAAAAAACCAAATCAACCTGTGGTTGTTTGACCATGATTACTGCATCATCTGTTTYGCATCTTGAAGAGAGCATAAGCAAAAAAAACCTCCTCAGTGGTGGATGACCTTGTCAGCTTGGGCATCTCCAGGCAGAGGTGGCAGTGTGCTGTAAATGGTTTTGCTGTCTGGCTCATGGTRGCCAGAGAATTTGTGATGTTACACTGGTTGGGATGAACGGGGGAAAATGGAGCCCTGTTAAATACGGAGTTGTGCTCATATTTGTTTAAGCCTGTCCCCACTGTGTTAGTGCACAGGTTGGCYGTAGAGAGCCCAGCTGCAGGTCAGGATCAGAAGTTTCCCCTTCTGTGCAAGTTGTTCCACTAAAGGTGAAATCTTCCCTGTGTCCTATCTCCAGCTGTGGCCATAAATGGGCATCTTGGCAGAGGGAGGAGTGAGGCAAGCTTGTGTGATGCTACTTCCCAATATTCTCGTAAGGGCATGTCCAAAATACCCTGACTTCTTGAAAGCCATCAAGGAATGTACTATGCACTTATGAAGGGTTTTTACGATCAGGTGGTTTTATGGTTCTCTCTGCATTCRCAGGGAGCTCCCCGTGAGTCAAGGTCAGAAAGAGCTGATGGCCTCTTTGAACAACGCCGTATTTCTCCCTTCTCTCCTCCTTGCAAGCCCCTAAACCAAAGAGTGGCCTTGGAACTGGGATGGGTGAGAGGGAGGGCGCCTGGCTTCTGGCTCCAGCATGAGGTGGCCACCTGCATTGTGGCTCCATTGAGCAACACTTCATGACATGATAAAGATCTTAAAATTATTTTAGCTTTCTTCCTGTGGCAACGTAGTCGTGTTTTACAAACAAGTAACAAGCTGCTGCATAGCTGTGTAAAAACACACAYGTTTCATAAATGCTTGTTTGTAGTAGATGATAGATATTGGTCAGTACTTGAAACATTAGCAACATGTAGCTATTTTGACCAGCATAAATATCAGAAAACTTCAATTCATTTCAAGTGTTCATAACTTCAGTGCTGTTGAAGACCATATTGTAATCAAGATATGAATGCTTGAAATTTTATAGACTGGAAAATATTTCATCTGTAAACATGTTTTTGCTAGTTTTCTCAACCCCCTCTTGAAGTAACAGTGAACCCTTTAGTATTGAAGACCAGGATTTATTTCGCTTGTGGAAGGTTTTATCCAGCATTGAATAAAGATAGTGAAAATTCTGCACTTAGCCTCCTCATGAAGGAATAGTTTGGTGAATTGAGAGATGCAGAACTATATCTGCCTCAACAGTTGAGGTTAGTAAATACGGTGAACAAAAATTACCTGAAATTTTTCACACTTGCTCTGTATTTTCTTACACTTACTTTCTGGGATTTTTAGAATGACCAAAGATTCATATCACAGGGTACAACTAAGAATTTCCTACAAAGCTCAGAAGTGTTGTAATTTATATTTGTATTGTGACTTTTATCAAATCTGCTTTTTTTTCTCTGACAGAAGAGCATACAGCTTTTCCATAACATGTCGTTCAAATCAGCATATGCTCTGCTTTCCTTACTGTCTGAATAAAAGACAAACCAACACTTACTATATATGACCCATACTAYGACTTCTGTGCAAAACCCCTTCCTTTCTCCTACTTAACTGGCAACCTCCTTCATATGGTACTGAGTGCTAGAGGTAGACTATAAACTGTAATACACTTCAAATGCTTTAACTGTGTCCCTTTTTCGGATTCTTTATATGGAAAGGGATCCTCTAGCCTGGTTGAGAATACTTATCCTCTTCTTCCTCACTCCAGCAACCTCCTTAAAATTTACTTTGAAACAAAAAAAAATATTTCAAACACCTGAACCATGAGTAAATCTTTAACCATGAATATCTGGGTAAATCAAATGCCAAAAATGCTTCRTTCATAGCAGAGTGAATAATTGTCATGGTGGATTCTTTTGTACTGTGAACAAACAAACCATGATCCTAGTATCTCCCRGAAATGCTCCAATTCCACAACATATTGCCATAGGGGAGAGGATATTTACTGTTTTCAAGTTCAGTGTGTGTCAT
>NW_028185239.1:2306281-2333380 GCF_003343005.1 Rhea americana | reverse complement strand
CAAAAAAAGAAACCTTGGTGAGTGGATGCTGATAGCTTCACTTTGGTATGAAAGAGTCATGAGAAGCAGCCACAGACTACAAAGGTCTCTTAGTTTTGGTGCCCTGTTCTTCTGTGCTGTCATATATCCTCCCCTGCGAGGATATGGGACTTGCCTCCAGGGCAGGCAGAGCCCAGCCAGAAGAAACCACGCTTGCCTGTTATAGCAGCGTGGAAATTAATCTTGGGCAGGTATGCTAGCTTGTGGGTTTCTTTAGCGGTGAGTAAAGGTGGAGCTGGAAGGAAATGATGAGGTTTACCAAAACGCTTGGGGAAGCAGAAGTCGATGGGAAGCCTGATGTTACCCAGAGCCTCTGTCTGAGGATGTACTTTCCCTGTGCTTGGGTCTGTGCTGCTGAAAGGTGACTAGCAGAATGTAGCATCACTCCCGCTTTCCTCCCTCTAGCCGATGGCAAAGCCATGCTGCTGTACCCTGCAGGATGACTAGAAGGGCACATGCTTGGGATAGCCCAAGGAAGCAAGTGGCACCCCAATGCAGCCTTCTGCCTTGAATCACTCACCCTAGTGCCTCTATGTTGCCATGAGCTCAGCTTGCAGAAAAGCTCTGCCAAAAAGGCTCTGGCAGTGTGTAGAGCTCTCAACTGAACTCAGACTGAGCATGTCATCCTAATACGGACTTATCCCACCATGTAGAAAGAACAAAAGTTTCCTGAATAGAGGAAACTTAGAAAACCCACCTGAACACCATGTTATTGTCAAAGTTGGCAAAGGTGGGCTGTGATGTTACAGCTATCGTACAGCAACTGGATTGTTATTGGTGATAACACTGAATGAAAGCCACCCGGGTCTGAGATCTGCCTTCCCCACACAGGTAGGTGACTTCCGCATTTGCACAATGAGCTCGCAGTTTGGGGGTGTCAAAGGCTGCTGGTGGTCAGCTCTCTGAAGGGTTTTCTTCTCCTGAAACAGTCTCTTTCAGTATGGCACTAGGGCATGTACTGGGGAGAGGAAAGGCAGGTAGATGTATCCTGTGTGGCAGTATTTTCATCGTGGGAGATCCTTGTTCTCCATTGCCTTTATGTGAATACATTTGAAAAGCACCTGGATGCAGTCCCCCTGAACCTGGGGTGAACAGCTTCCATCGTGTCAGACTGCGAGGCTGGATCAGTGAGACTGAGCAATTGAAAATGTCTTACTTGGTGTGAAGAGAGAGGAGTATCAGGGACTGTTTAGTAGGTCCTCCCGAATAAGGACTCCCATTCAGCTCTGCTGAAGACTCTCAAGGGAATTATTTGACTTGTATGAGATGGCTGGTACTTGATCRGCTTGGCTTGAGTGTTGTGTTTTTATCCTCTAAGACATGAGAGCTTTGAAGCGCTGTTGTTCTTTGACTACTGACTTTAGTACTACTTGCTTCCTGGAGAGAGCAGGTGCAGATGTAATTTTGCTTTGTTTCAGTAAATTGTGGTGAGGACTGAAGGCCCACAGACCAGGGCCCTGTTGCATGAGAGAGAAGTGTGTCGGTCTGTCCTGAGTTCTCAGGTGACAGCTAAGACTGAGAGGGAGTTTTTACTGAGTAGGGAAAATTTTACCACTGGTCTGCTGATCAACGTGAATCTTAAAAGCACTTGCACAGAAATGTGAGATAGCACAATTTCTAGGTCAAAATTCTGGTGCAAGTGTGGGCATATGCACATGCAAATACAACACTCTGGGAAGTTCTGTGTGTATGTGTATTTTTTTTTAACTACTGAATATCATTTTCAAAGACAGATGAGTCTTTGACTTAGAAAAAAAAAAGACCTTAACAAGCCCTCTGTAAGTATAATGAAAAACCCTGAATTCTTTGGGTCAGGGTCTCAAAATAGGCAAGACCACACTGTTCATGCTGGAAGATTTAGCTTTGCTAAAGCTGTCAAGAGTGCTGTGGGCCAGTAAGTAGGCAGGTGAAACTGCCATATTGCTTAGCTTACATAAGCAACCAATTGATTCCTAAAAAAACATACTGTGTATGCAATTACATTTGCTAACTTTTGAATTAAAGACCTGTAGATCACATTTTCCACTTGGCATTCCTAAATGCCTTGGCCACAGCTGTTTTTTTTTTTTTTTTTTTTTCCTTCTGGCATTCCTTGGTCAATACTTCGCCTTTGCTTTCTGAAAGCTTTCTGCATTAAAGGGGAAATTACAGAATTGTTTTCCATTTCACGGCTGAATGGAATATCTGATGGGAAGGGACAAGAATGTATTTGGAACATTCTTGCACAGATAGCTTTGTGAGGAGGAGTACTGGAAGGAGAACATTCTGTGAGGGATTTTTCTTTTTAAATTTATTTTGGAAGGATAAACATCCCCGTTCTCCTCTTCTCCTTTCCTGTGGTCTGGATGAAAATGTGTAATGGTCAGCAGTAATACATTAAACATTTAATCAGATTTGCACTAAAAGCAAACTCAACCAGTGAGGTGGCAATGCCACCATTCTGTAGGATTCACACGTGTCTGTGTGTGTAAAAGCAGAAAGTTTGATGATGCTTGCCATGCAAATCAGAAAGGAGAAACTAGCTGCGGAGTGGGTGGGAGCTGCAAAATGGCTAAGCAGGGACTTGGTGAGACTCCACAGCACTTGAAGCGTGAATAGGGACTTCACGCTCTTTTCATGGGGTGAACTAAGCATGCTGTGTAAAGCTAGATGAAAGGGTTGCAACAGGATTGTGTGGGGGGGGGATGTCTGCATGTTTTAAAAAAAAAAGAAAAAAAAGAAAAAAAAACAAAAAAAGCGAAGTCTGAGCTGAAAGAAAATGAAACTAACCTTCTACCTTCCTCCTGCCCTTTTACTGGGACATGAATGAGACTGAAGAGTCCTCTCATTTCACAGACAATGCTGGCATCATGCGGCCACTTTATTTAGCTTGCTGAGAGTTAAAACTTTTCTGAAATGTCTTCAGTGCTTTTTGGCAATGTCTTTCCACTTGGATTCCTCAAAACAGCTCACAAACATCCCTGCTTCACCCTGGCTGCTTCACCTGTCTGGATGCCCTGGGACACCATTTCCACTCACAGAAGAGATTAGGAGTGTTAATTGACAGTTTGTTTTTTTTTACCTTCTGACCACTGATATGATATATTCAAATGATCAGGCCACCTGTTCTAACACCTGAAGGGGGGGTTTAGATGTGCTCTGCTTTTGAATATCAAGAAGCGGAGGAAACTGCCACCTGAGTGGCAAGCAGGCAGGCTGTGGAAGGCACATTTTTCAGCTATGGGGCTAGGAGAGGTGCTTACACAGAAAGGTGAGCAATATTAGAGGGGAGCAGGCATGTGAGAGGGAAAAGAAACTCTAAGCTAAAAAATCTTTCTTGGAGAGGAAGAGCAGGGGCTGCCAGGGGTGCGGCCAAGATCATGTAGGGAAGAGCTGGAGAAGGTGAGACCTTGCAGTGGTCAGAAAACACCCACCTGAGGAAGAGTGGGAGGAAGGATGAAAGAGGGCTCAAGTGAAGCTTTTCCAGAGGAGCCTGCAAAGGAGCCCCAGGCTTTCAGGGAATACTTCCTGCTGAGACTGCAGAGGGACCCCCTGTCTGTAGCAAAACTTTTTGGATGATGAGCAGTCTTCAGTGGCTGCTGGGCTGGAGAAGAAAACCCTGCACATGTCATTCTGAATTTATCTAATGAAGTAGGCTATAGAAAGTAATTTTAAAATGAAGAGTAATTTTAAAGTAATACTGGTATTGTGGAAGAATGGAAAGCAAGACAGAGCTGGTAACTAATGCTAGCTGCAGTGGGAGTGTGTTACACAGCCCAAGCTTAGAGTTCAGCAAAAATTCTCCTGAAGCTCARATAAATAAAGCCTAGGTAATGTAGTTTTAATAAACCATTGATTAGCCTCCATCTGAAATAACCTGCCATGAATAAAAAGCAGAATCTGTTCAGGGGAGTTCCTCTTTGAAGTTTAGTGTATCCAAATGAAAAGGAAAGCTTGGCAAGAAACACACAATAGCTGAGAAAGAGGATACTCCTCTAGCTATGTTTCAGATTGTGAAACATGATACAGTGTTCTCAAATTTTTAGATTATGTGTATAATTACATACTTACACAAACTTACAGATCAACTGTTTATGTGTTTTCATACATGCAAATGTGTGAGCACATGAATACTTTTCTGCAAAGACAATTCACAGTATAAAAACAAACAAACAAACAGACCCTCCTTCCCCCCCCAAAAAAAGAAAAACATACGGATGTGAAAGGAGTGAAACTATGAAATGGAAAACTAATAAAAAAAAATTTGAAATTTCCAACACTTGCAAAGTCAAAGTCTCAAGTCTCTGGATAACTACAGTATCAAGCAGGAAGCCATTTGGCAGGAACTGAATGACTGAATACTATTCTAGCTGTATGAACTTAGGCATTTGTTTAAGTATTGACTAAAAATTAGGGCTCTGATTTTATGGTCTTTAACTTTTATATTTAAGTGATAGGAAATCTTTAACCTGACTTGGTGTCTTATTCAGGTTGGTTGTTTTTGACTAAAATGTCTAGCTTAGATCACTTTAAAGCTTAGGTGGGGATAAAGTACAAAATTCCATAATCAGAGATATGCTTGTGCATCTATGTTGTATAGCAGAAATTACGTATTTAAATGTGTTTCTTTTCTTTTCCTACCTAGCTGAAGATCCATGACACAAATCCCCAAATTACTTCTCAATTAACACTTAGCTTCCAAGTGCAGTTTCCTGGGAAAATTTTCTAGCTCTAGAACAGGCCCAGCAAAATCAAACTKATTGAAATTAGTACAGGCAAGATACAAATGCAGGCATTTTGACTTTCTAGGATATATTCTTTCCTCCAGCTTTTATCTCAGAGGGAATCTTATTTTTTCTGTATCTATATATGATCAAATATAGAAAGAATAATTTCACATACCTACTGTCAAAGGTTTGCTAGACCATTATTTTTTTCTTAAGACTGATTCTTTTTTCCCCCCTCCAGTGGCTCTTATAGTTGATGCATTGATAAAAAGGAAGCARAAGTGCTAGATCTTGATTTATGTGTGTTCTCCCAGAGTAACTCTAAACAGGAAAATGCAAAAATGCTGCATCATCAAAAGTTGTTGGGCTGGATTCAGATCGCACTCACTACTCCCTACAGAGTTCAGTGGTGTAGTAGGACTCAGTACAAAGCAATTAAGTAGACATTTTTCTTCCTGTGTGTGTGGAAATGGGGTGAATGGATGGAAGAGGAAAATGTGAAAGTCAATAATGTGACTGAGGAGAAATGAAAAGGTTTATCTATTTAATTCTGTCTGTTGGAGCTAGGGAGAAGGTGAGACTTGTGCTAGGCTACTCTTTCTCTGATCAGAGTGCTGAAGTCTAGTTTTCCACAGCCCAAAGAAAGAGTGGCAAGTCTTCAGACTTTCAGAGGCTTTTATTTTGCTCTGTGGCTGAAGGATGGGACCTGTTGCTAGTGATGATCTTAAAATCACTTTGGGCCATGATGGCAAATAATCTTCCTGATGCCTATATATCTTTACTAGCGCGATGGTAAACAAGTATTGGCAGTTAGACCTGCCTTTTGCTGTCAAAGGACAAAATTTGCATTGACTATGGGAAAGAGGGGAGGGAAGATAAATTTTCCAGGCCTTTGCTGCTTTACCCTTCCACTCTAGTTTCTCAATGGAGTTAGCTGTATAAAGAGTAACACTAGTTACTGTTTAACACGCTAGCAAGGCATGCTTTATGCTCTCCAGAATATTTTACATAAAATTGATGTATTGCAGGAGAGACTGGGCTATAAAACACAATGTAAGGGATATTTAAAATGAAGGCAAAGCAGTATGTGTATGCTGGAAATTCAAGATGCTGAAGTGCTTTCTGTAATTAAGCAGAGACCTTTTTTTTTTTTTTTTTTTTTAACAGAGGAAGAGTGGGAAGAGGAGGCCTTCTTAAATAAACTAGGTGGGAATCTAATATTGACATTATTAAAGATAGAAAGCAATAGAGCATATATATGAATTTTCCATTACTCTTCACAGTATATCCAAGTATCTTTGTAATTAGTTAATGTAGGAGAGCTCAATACACATGGAAATCTTAGCCCTGTTTTTTTGTGGAGGAGGAACTGAAGTACAGGGCAGATGAGTACTCAGATGCCCTGGGGGAAATTTATGACTGAACTGGAAACTATATTCATTTCTCCCATTAACTAGATTAGTCTTTCCTTAAACATTTCTGGGGCTAGCGCCCTAGTGATGGCAGGAGAATGAAGCTGCTTTTGCTGTAATAATAAAATAACCCAGAGAAATTGAGACTAGTGGAGACTGCATTACCACAGGAATTGATGGGTTTTACTGTTTGGGGAAGAACGAGTTACGGCGTTAGAACTTCAAGATCCAAGACCACRTTGGTCCAGTACAGAAGACTAAGGCAAACACAGGGGTTCAGCCTGGGTGCTTTCTGATGTTAGATTACAGCAGAGGAGGGATCAGTCTTGTGAAACTGCATTCCAGTTGGCTGCTGTTGCTCCTCTTTCCCCCAGATACCTGAGGTCCATCAAAGCTGGCATGGTCTTTCTAAACTCTACAGGCTGGAAAGATAATTGTCTTAAGTGAAGGCATCAGGGATGAAATGAATTTTCCTTCAGTCTCTTTAAAAGAAAGATGGAAATTTTGCATCTCTAACATTTTCCTTGGCMTGCTTGACTTCTGGGTAATCTATAGATTAATCAATTCAACTCTTCCGATGTTTTTAATGAGAAAACTACCCATATTCTATAGCAACATCTTCAATATAATATACCTTACCATGGTAATTAAAAAAAAAAAAATGCTACAAGATTTTAACTTAATATTGTGGAATACTTTTGGGTATTTTTTTTTTTTAAATTAACATAAGAACTGACTGCTGGAAGATACACTTTATGAAACCAAATTATATTATTAATCAAGCCAAAGCATAGAATTCTCCACATAGTGGTTTTAAAATGCCCAAGATGCTCTTTAATTGAAATGTTACAGAAAATAACTGCATGAGAAACTGCATTTGGTGCTTAATTAACTTACAGTGCAAGTTCAGTGACTTATATTAGATAGTTGGACCAAAATATAACCATGATGTAAGAGGTTGCTAACGCATTGAATCCATTTATCTATTGTCTAATATATTTCAGCTTATGTTAATAAGCAGCCTCTTAATTAAGCAGTTGGCATCATTCCTTGTTGTGTGTTGAAATGGTTGATGCAGTTTTGCAGTTTTATCTAAGTCCAAGCTGTGTTTTAGTCTTTTGTGTCTGTGAAAAGGCTGCAGGAGATCTAGCGAATACTCCTGTACATTTTGTACAGAAGGCCTTTGTGGTCCTTAACATGGCTGCCTCCTGCACTGCTGTGATTAGACCCAAGCTGTAGATTGTCACTCTTCCAAGAGTTATGTCTGTGATGGGTCAGTACTTGGACCCTCTGTCCCTTGCTTCTGCTGTTCTTGTGGACTGGAGGAGCTGTTCTCCCCTTCCCTGCCCTGTGCACTGCTCTAGTTACCAGCAGAGACTCAGCTCTGCCGTGACACAGCCGGTTCAGTGTTGCTCTTACCACCTTCCCTGTAATGTTGTCAGGCTGGAGCTCCAGAAGCCATTGTGGAAGGAATACAAGGTCAGTCAAATATAACTAGTTTCTGTGCAACTGGCAAGACATTTGTCCCTACATTTCTTTTATAGCAGATCCTGAGGGGTTGACTGTAGTGTGTTGGTGCTCCTCTGAACACCCAAGCAATGTGCTGAGTTTGAGCTGCCTTAAAAAGAGTGGGGGAAGAAAGTGAGTAATAATAATCTTGGTCCTACTCACCTTTTGGTGCCTGGCACACATGTTGAGGGCCAGGTCCCTTCTGCTTTATTCAGGAGAGGTCTCTCTGATGGGAAAGACTGCTTTACTTGCAGAACCTAGGTCTGCCAAACTGCCCCCAATGGGGCTGGGTGGCTGGGGAGGCCAGGAAGCCCATGGGGTTTGTGGGGCTGGGGTATAGGAAGACATCAGTGAGGGTAAGTCAAGATCTCTCTTCACTCAGATGAGATCTCAGCCATCTGAACCAGGTGAGTATTGGTGGTATCTGTATAATATCCAGAGCTGCCTCTGCTTTGTCTTGTGTTGGTATATAAATGCTGCCTTTAGTGGGTAGGGTCTTTTCTGGCTCACAGGTCTGTGCAAGACTATCAAGCAAGCTGTGTGTGGTCTCTAGTGGCCTATTTGTATCAGATACGGTGAGTCAGGGCTTGCGGAGTTGCTCATCTATGAGGATCCTTGACTCTCCTTGTTAATTGAGAACTGCAGAGAAAAGGAAAGATGAGATGACTAGGTTGCTTGCTGTTGAGCACTACTTGGGTGAGATCAGGCAGCACTGTGGGCATCTGTATTTGGCAGTAGAAAAKCTGCAACTGTCAGGGTTGCAAGAGTTTCTAAAATGGTGCTGCAGCCAGATCTCATTACTAAGGTGTTAGTACTTTTATTAAACATACAGTAGAATCAGTAAACTAAAAGCTCTAATAGATGATGACACATTTATCAAACAAGAACAAAGTATGTATTAGATTGCAATAGCTTTACTTTGTTAATGTTTGTATGTTTGTTTACTTCTCTAATTTGCAAAGCTCAGTTCTAGGACCTTTGGTCATCTCTGCATCTGCAATATTCTCCTGTAGCGTGAGAACTGCAGTTCCTTAGCAGCAGCACAGTCAGARTGTCAGAGGACCTAGCTTCAAAAGCTCAAGCCTGTCTCACTCGCGTTATAGTACAACCCACAAGAGAACTGTTGGAGCAGAACCTCTCATTGTGAGCATACAGCTGTGAAAGCAGACCCTTGTCTGAGTGAGCCCCCTTATCCTGAAGAGTGTCCGTTCTCTAAAATATAGTCTCAGTGACAAGCAATGACAGTGGTGACAATCAGTTTATCTGCTAAGATCTTTTATTTTAATGACAAGCAGTATARGCATCTAGCAGGCAGAGTAAAGCAAGTGGCTTTTTGTCTTGGTTTCTGGGGGGAACACTCCCATTTTCCACAGCATTCTCCTGTAGATATGTGTGCATCTGCTTGTCTACCCTGTGAGGTGTTTGTTTAATGAAGAAAGAGTGCTATTGCTAATCAGGGGCAAAACGTTCTTTACAAATAGAAACTTTCATTCTTCTGTACTCCTGACCTGTGATGTTGTCTCACAAACATGAGCAAACTGTAGAACTGCACAGTTGCAGAGCTTGCCCTCCAAGCTTGTCCTTCACAGTCCTGACTTGGAGGTTGTTTCCCTCAAGGGTACCTCGCCCTGCTTCAGCAATGACTCAGCTGCTTGTAATGTTGAACACCGCAAATGACAGCCTGGCATATTAAGAAGAGCTGAAACTGGCACTGGTTTTATATTACCATGCTAGAGCTAAGCAGCTGCTTTGTGAGCATCTGAATCATCTCTGCAGTTGGGCYAGAAAGACCAAAGCAACTGGGGTAAGGATTACTGCAGCCTGTGCTCCTCCAGCCAGAGCCCCGTGGTGTTTCAGCATCCTGGCAGCTTGGAGAAGACTCTTCTTCCCTGAAAGAAAGATAAGCCTGGGAAATTAATGAGAAAACTTTGCAGACTTTGTCTGTCTAGATCAGCCACAGAGACTTAGACTTAAGCACGAGTGGAGCTCCTGGTTTTGTGTTAGCATTGRTTTCTCCTATGTAATCATGCATGAGAATCTGTGCCTGCAGGAGTGTTGTGAGGCTCAGCTAGGACACATTTAGGTTTTCAAAAGTGCATAAAGCATTTAAAAGCAATTTAGTGCTTTTAAAAATTATTTTTCAGCAGTCTCTCTTCCAAGGCTTTTTTCCCAGGTCAGTTGATTTTTTCCCTCCTCCTTTAAAAAAAAAAAAAAAAGAATTTAAATAAGCTACTGTCTTTGTCTATTAAAATATAGATGCTCTCTGGCATGGTTAATTATCCCTGATTGAGGGATGTGTGAATGCTCTGAGGTGGTGGTAAAAGTGAAAGAGCATAACTGTCGTTTTCTTTCTTTCTTGGCTAGCATAGGAAAGACTTCAATAGCTACTTCCTCTTCAGACTGAGGTAGAATCATAGAATCATAGAATCACTAAGGTTGGAAGGGACCTCTGGAGATCATCTAGTCCAACCTCCCTGTTCAAGCAGGGTCACCTAGAGCATGTTAGACAGGGTTGCATCCAACRGGGTTGCCTTGAAGATCACCAGAGAAGGAGGCTCCACAACCTCTCTGGGCAACCTGTGCCAGTGCTCTGTCACTCTCACAGKGAAGAARTTCCTCCTCACATTCAGGCAGAACTTCCTGTGCTTCAGTTTCTGCCCATTGACTCTTGTCCTGTCATATGACACTACTGGAAAGAGTTTGTCCCWGTCCCCCTGACATCCTCCCTTCAGATACTTATTGTTAAGATCCCCCCTCAGTCTTCTCTTCCMCAGGCTWAAGAGGCCCAGCTYTCACAGCCGTTCCTCMKAGGGCAGATGCTCCAGCCCTCTGATCATCTTYGTAGCCCTACRCTGGRCTCTCTCCAGTASMYYCATGTCTCTCTTGTCCTGGGGAGCCCAGAACTGGACACAGTACTCCAGATGAGGCCTCACCAGGGCTGAGCAGAGCGGCAGGATCACCTCCCTCCACCTGCTGGCAACACTCTTCCTAATGCACCCCAGCATACCACTGGCCTTCTTGGCCACAAGGGCACATTGCTGGCTCATGGTCAGCTTGTCATCCACCAGCACTCCCAGGTCCTTTTCTGCAGAGATGCTCTCCATTGTACTGGGATGAAACTAGTATTGGAAAAAAAGATAGCTCTATGGGGTTTTGCCTGCTTAGTACGACAGAAACTATTTTAACGTGAACATCTGCACGCTGCTATTTTTGTGATGAAACTGGGAAATGGTGGTATTYTGGATACTGCCAAAAATTGCAGCTGTCAAAAGCTGGATAGACTGAAACTACTTTCCCTCTATTTTAGTCACAAAACCTTTCCCAGCTGATTCCTAGAGAGCCTAGGATGTTGCCTGGAGAGAAGCAGATCATCTTGATATCTGGAAAAGGTGATTGCTTTTGGAACAAAAATAAGTATTCAAATGGTAGACTAAAAAGTGACTTTAACTAGCAAATAGGGAAAACTTCATCCCTGTCTGAGCTGCTTGATGGAGGGCTTGCAGCAGCTGTGTTTTGTGGTGAATAGTCAATGTGCTATAACTGCCTTTTGCACGGAAATAGATGTTTGAGAGGCAGGAGAGAATCAGCTTTGCTGGTGCGTGTGCATGATAATGCCCAGCAGTCTTTACCTATGAGAGAGTCTGTGTAAGGGAAAGGGCTAGAATAGGGAAAGAGAATATAAGATAAGAGAGTAAAACCTGTTTTGAATGAGTAGTATTTTCTAGCATATCCACTCTTGTTCAAAGGCATAAACTCAATCTCCCAATTTATTTTATAATAAGAAATTAGTACCCTTGAAGTTCTTTAGCTGAACAGAGATTTGTTGTAGTTGTGTTTTCTCTACTATCTCAGAATATCAGATTAGAATAAAAAGGTCCGATTTCTGTATTGGTTGATGCTTCAGGGAAAGACAAAGAAACAAAACGAATGCCTTAACATAGTGCACCTGTATAAAGGGTGTAGGGCTGTGTGCAAGAGAAACATTTCCCTGATTGCAAGGCTGATAYGCTTGTGCAGTGAGACATGAAGTTTGACTATCATTATCTTATTTCAACCTTCACTGGAGCCTATGGAGATGAAAACTTTAATGTAAATAAAATAATCCAACTTTTCTAGGCACTATTTCTCTAATTTTCAGAGGCAGGGAATCCTACAGGCTGCTTGCGTTCAATGCAAGTTCAAAACTTCTTTGCCTCACAAGTTGCTTTTACTGTAGCTGTTGGTTGAGGGATCAAGAGAAAGTCTTTGCTATCTGACCCAATGCAATGTAAAACTTCGAGTACTTTGCAAGGACTGAAAGTTGTGTTACATGCTGTTTTTTAAAAACTCTGCATGTTAACTYGAAAGCATCTATGTTTTCTCTACAGATCAAAAGCACACGGTGTGACAGCCAGCATACGGCCCAGGTGCCAGCAAACATTTACACTGGGTAGAGTCTGCTGGATGTGAGCAGGGATAAAAGCAAGTGCAGCCCCTGCAGTGAGTCAGCCCCTGCAGATGGCAGCAGAACAGCACTGAACACAGGGATGGAGCTGTGGCAATGCTCATATATACCTTGTTTAGCAGCATCCTAGCTCTCTCCTGAGATGGAAACTTTGCAGACATTTTCTACTAAATGTTTCTACAAAGTTGTAGAAGGAGGATTGCAGTAAATTCATACATACACACACACACCCCATATATGAAACTCCACACTTTGGAGTTCAACATTTGGCATTCTGGCATRGCAAAAAATAACACTTTGGAAGAAAGTGAATCATAAAAGAAAACAGAGTATATACTAATAATGTATTGTAGTGTGCTATCCACTGTGTGTCATGTTTTATTGTCCTAGCATGTAAATGCTGGAGGGGGAACTTGGATTGGGTGTGTAGTTTCCAGGAAGGCGTGGGGTGTGTGTCTTAATTATTATTAATTATTATGATGAATAGTTTCTGTTCTCAGACTGAGCTGATAAATGTTTTCTGAAAAGCAAAACAGTCTCAGTGATATACATGGAGAAAAACCTACTCCAAAAGTTGCTCTAATCTCATAATTAGTACTGTATTCTGGGAAGACCTTCAGCCAGCTGCTGAAGTGAGCTGAGACTGCTTTACATGCCTTGYTTATGTGCCAAAATTTGATTCTGGATGTCCATTATGATTATTTATTATGGTGAGTGAATGTAATCRTTATAGCAGGTTGAATAGGCCATTTATTGTATATAATAACTGTTGATTTTATTTGTTGATGTATTCTACTGTTAGTAAAAGCACCCACAGCAATGGATCTGGTGTTCTGATATCAATCAAAATAAGATTGCTATAAGAGAAGGCTATTGCCCATGCRAAATAACCCCTTTTCAGCAGTAGTTTTATTATGTCTTTTTAATACACATGCAGGTGGTAGTACATAACCTCTTGAAGATGTGCAATTAAACAGTGCACTTAATGCTGTTTTCAAAATTCATGCCAGTATACCAATTTTATGTCTGCTGTTGTTTCTACTAGTGGTTTCTCACAGTCACCATAAAAGCTCAGCAAAAGGCAGTGTTCTATATAATGTGGTTTATTAGGCATATTGAACAATAATACACAGATCAATGAACCTATGTGTAGCCAAATACCTCTGTTATGGCTATACTACTTGCCAGCTTGAAAGCRAGCTCAGAATCGAGAGTTTGTTGCTGCTACTGTAAGGGTCAGCAGAATGAGTGCCTTGCTTTATGCTTACCAAACCTCGTGCTGAACTGTAGAGTACTAGAAGACCATCTGAAGGGYTTTTTTCCTTCATTTTTTGAAAATGATTTATTTATTTTAAATAAAAAGCTTCACCTAGGTCCTAAAATATTGCAGTACTGTCAAGTCAAAACAGTTGAGTAACTTTAGCCTAATGGAAGATGGAGATGAAATCTCAGAAGTGACATTAATAGAAATTTCCTGACTCAAGATGGTTTGATACTTAAGGCCCTCATAGTACCRAGGTTTCGTAATAAAAAGGGCAGATCATAATCCAAAACTTCAGCTGTAGTATGAGGAATGTACAGTTTAAATATCTAGGTTTGATTCAGGCTACAGACTGGAAACGAGCACTCCATCTCAGGAGAGTACCTGCTGGTTAAATGATATTGAAAGATGCATCACCCTCAGTCTTACCTGGCCGATCGTTTCCTGTTTTGCCTAAAATATTTGTGTTCATTTGAGTGGGAAGAGAATGACTATCTCCACTGGTGAGGGCACTCCTTAGGATGTGGGACATCTGAATTTGAATGTTAGTTCCAAAAAAATACTTCAAAATTTTGTTTTTAAGGAACAGGTCAACAGAAAAGAGTTCCACTCCAGGTTCCACTTTAACACTACATATTAGCTGATAGTTGGGCATTTCTTTTGGAAAGAGATTTGGTTCAAGAGGATCTTTCTGCAGAAGAAGTTTAGCTCTGATTCATACCACAGAAACTATCAGAAGCCATCTTAGCTTATGGAAGTGGAATCACCGAAACATACGTTCAGTCACAAAAATGTGAAGATTTTAATTCTTTGAGCTTAGTCCTTTACCATTATTTACAAATGGCCATCAGATTGGAGGGTGGGGAGGARGCTGAATTGTCTTTGATTGAATGGAGCATTAAGTAGCCAAGCCTTGACAGGTTGTTTCGGAAGCATTTCTAAAGCAATTTTCCCTTCTGTATTCCCCTCATTTATTATAGTCACTAGACTTGAAATATGTTCCTTGAGCACTGTTAGAAGTTAGCCAGATTTCATTTTGGAGACTGGGCGCTCATGGAGACCACTTGGGTCATGTCCACGTATGTGGTCAGCTGCATGCTTTGTTGATCACGTACTGCATTAGCTTGACTGGAGCAATTTCTCATCCAGAAACCACTTACCACGTTAGCACAATTCTAAGAGAACAAGCCAATATGGCATCTTGCAAAGAGTGGTGAGCTAGGTGTGCCACAGTATGCAGATAACATGTAGATGATATTCCTGTAATTTGGTCTGCAGTGCAAGAATCCTGGCTAATGTGAAGTTTTATTTGTACGGTGTCATTATGTGAGTAAACTTGATCGGATGCAGGAGGCTGGGAAGAAGAATACTAACAATTTCTAGTAAAGTATTTGTCAGATGGGCCACTAGGAGAGGTTGGCTGCAGGGTCAGTGAGGCAAGGAGTGAGGAAAGGGAACATCAGGGTTAATGCTGTGAAAGTTTCCATGAGGACAACAGGACCTCCTTGAGTATTTGCCATTTCCAGAARACTTCAGGGTAACTCCTGTGCATTGTTTCTTCCTGGGTAACAACTATGAACAGGAGTATTGTAGGTTATGCAGGATTGCAAAGGACCTTAAGAGAACACTTAGGCATCCTCTGTGAGTCGAGGCAGATTGATTCTGCCTCCTCTGCAAGTCGGAGAAGTGTGTCCTAAACTAGAACGGCAATATGGCAGGCACTGAGCTGAATGGAAGCTCTATACAGAATAGTTGTCAGTGGTTTGTCACTGAAGGCAAATTAGTTCAATTTCTGCAGGGCATGTTCTGGAGACTTTTTTTTTTTTTTTTTTTTTTTTTTTTTTTTTAAGAAGATATTAAATTTTGCAGCTAGATGTTAAACTTTCTGAGCTCAAAAGAACTGGAGGTAGGTTGAAAATGAAATACAGCTTGAGAATTATGAAAACTGTGTACATGATGGAGAGATGGCATAGGATGGAAGAAAAGAGGAAAAATGAAATTCAGAAGGATGAATATGAGGTACTTCCCCTYAAATAGCAATGACGAATTGCACAAATGTAGGATGAGGGAGTAACTCAATGGATATAACACCTAGATGGAAATAAATCTAGTTCATCCTACAGAGAGGATGCAGGGAATGAAAAAGTTTCAAAAGCAGCACATGAGTCAATGCCGCTAGAAAGAGTCAAACATGTTACCAAAGTATACAGTAAAAGGGGTTACAGCCTACCAGACGTGTGAGGCAATACCTCTGTTCTGCTCAGCATTACTCTGTCTCAGCACTCTGGAATAGTGCACAGTTCTGCACAGAGTGYTTCAGGAAAGACGTATCAACGGGAGAGAGCTCAGAAGAGAGCACTGAGATTTGGCAAATGTGACCTGTGAAAGAAGATCGAACAAATTGATAGTGTTTAGCTGAGAAAAYGGGGTTTCCCTTAATTAAAGCAGGGGCATGCTCTTGAAATCTGCAAGTGGCTCTTGTAGGGAGGAGGCAAACAATCTGTTCTGTGTCTGTGGTGGATAAGGGAAGAGCTGATGGATCTGAATTGCAGCAGCAGAGATTTGGGTAAGGTGTTATGAGAAATCTCTGCTGATTAAGATGGAAAAGGATGGGAACACCCTGTGTTCACCAGAGAGCTCTGTGTGCTCTCTGAGCAACTGCACTCTCTGCAATTGGAGATCTTTAAGAACAGACTAATGCCTGTGAAGAATGACACAAGAAACCTATGATCCTACTGCTATAGTGTTTCCATGGGCTGCCTCGATCATATTTTTATTGGCAAATTGTCTCAATCTTTCCCTGTTTTTTAAACTTTGTGGGCTTTCTTCTTTTCATTTGCACACACACCTTTGTACTAGCCCCATCCATCTCAACTGTCAGGATGTTTCCTGCATAGCTGTCTAATGCTACTTGCTCACTCTTCCCCAGCTATCCAGCCTGTGAATAATTCCATGAGAAGGTATTTATTTGCTCTAGGATCTTAGGTAATTTTGCTTTTTACCTTGTAACACTCTAGAATAATGTGTAGCTTGGAGATGTACAAATGGGGGGAGATGGGAGTCCACAGCTTGATGCAGCTCAGTGGACATTGAGAACGCCTCTAAAGCAGGATTTTTGCAGTGGCAGGGATTTGCTAAGTAGATACTTTCTGCCCCGTTTCCCCAGGTTGGCCCAATACACCAGTTGGGATATGCGCTGTGCTTCGGGCCCTGCCAGTAACCGTGGGGCAGCGCTGTGCGGCCTCAGGGCTCCCCTCATGGAGAGGGCACAGCCGAACGAGGGAGCGGGGCTCCTGCAGCTCCAGACTGACCTCTTTACTCATGCTGTCGACGAGCTGGGGGGGGAAGAAGGGGGAAATGACGAAAAATAACCAAATGTGCCGCGGCAAGGCTGGGGACGGGCGGGCCGCGGCCTGCGCCGCCAGGGGGCGCTGCCGGCCAAGGGAGGCGGCGCGGCGCGGCGCTGCCCTTTCGGGGCGGGCGGGCCGCGGGGCCGCCCGGGGCCCGGAGCCAGCCGCGTAGGCGGGCAGGGTGCGCTTGCATCAGCTTCGGGGCGYCTCGGAAGGCGCTGCCGCCGAGCCCGGCGTTGCAGCCGCCTTAGGGGCGCGGGCCTGGGGGCGGCCGTTGGGGGCCAACCGGAAGCCCCCGCCCCCTTCACCCGCCATGTTGGGCCCAGGCTAAGCCCGAAATGGCGGCGGGGGCCTCAGGGTGGCWGTTGCTGCCCCTAGGGCTGGTAGAGCCCTCACCTGCTATTCAGTCTGAAAGCGGATGGGTGCGATGAGCTGTCCCATTTTCAGCATAAGGAAGAGAAAGCCGTGGGCATTGGCTGGAGGGGGGGCAATAATTTCCTGAGAAACCTTTTCCGGAGAGATAGGGAATGACCTACTTGCTGTGTTTGTGGTGGTTTGCAGGTAGCTGAARTTGCTGCCTGGGAGGTTGAGATGAGGGGTGGGAAAACCTTTGGGGCCTCTTTGCTTTTCTCAGGCTTAAAGAAGGTTTGCAAAGGCAAAGGGTGTGGACGCTCTATGAACAGTATTTAATAATTATAATTAATTATATTTATAATATTTATATATATATAATATATAATATATAATAATATAATAATATAATAATATAATAATATAATAAATAATAAAATACATATTTGTCAATCTTAAGTCCAGACATGCACAGATAATGTGTTACTTGACCTTAGAATGAGGATGGACTAAATGGTTTCTTGGTCACCGCTTCTAGCCTTTTTTTGTCTTTTCTGAATACCCAAAGCTTCAGTCCCATGTTCCGATTAGGCATTCAAACTTTGCAGGAACTATTGAAGACTGTAGTTAATACATAGTTGTAGTTTTAGGTACTTAAAAACCTTTTTATGCCTTTTGGTTATAGATATTTATGTTTTCTTTTGGAAATGAAGTTTAGAGCAACCTTTAGGTGAATCTGAAAACTTGATCATTGATGGAGTGAATCTGCTTTGCTTACCCACCACCTTGCACTCAAATTTTTCCTACTCAGCCTCCCAGCTGCTTGCCATATGAGTTATGACCACCTCAAGTGCAAGGTGGCATGATCATCTGTATCATTCAGCATTAAGAGAAGATGTAAGGGGTTGAAATACTTTCTTATATGAACCTTTCCAAGTATTATCACCTCCTCAGGGGCTGTGAGCAAAACCTCAAGGTTTTTGTCATTTTGCTTTATTGCTTTACTACGTTTTGTCTTGGGAAAACTAGCAGGATATGTACTGCATGTCTTCTGAAACAGGATTCTGCACTGCAGGAAAATCTTTTGCTTTGTGCGACACACTGTTCTCAAAGTGCTGAACTGTTATCCACCAGCAGTGAGGGTTTTCCCTTTCTCTCTGGTGCGATGGAAATGAAAGGAAGCATTTTGCTATTAATGCATTTTCAACTATATTTAATATGAATAATAATGATCTCATTAAGGGCTGACAAACCTGTCCTTTTTAAAAGTTTTATTTTAACGGGGTGATTTGAATATCCATAGATAAATTGAATGCCAGCATTTGAGTGAGTACAAATTTGTAGGTAATTAAAACCAGGATTAGTGAGAGAAGAGGTGGAAAATGAAGGTCAGATGCAAACCACTGCAGGTCAGGCATCATCACTTTCGCTTTCACATTACTGTTGGTCAGAACAAAGTTTCTAACACTACTAATCAGAAAAATGTTTCTAATAGTTTGGCTCACGGCAGGTCATTTTTAAGCACAGCCTTATCTCAATGGTTTAATGATAAATTCTCTCACTTTTAACTAAAGATTTAAACATCTACTGAATGTCTTGCTGACTTAATGAGACTGTCATTTGGACACCTAAAATATATGCAAGGAATTTGATTTATTTTAGAAAAAAATCTTATTTTCTGTGTTATGTTGTAAGCAGGTTTATGTTCTTCTAAATTCATTCRTGTTTTCCTGATGGATAGTAATTTAAGTGTTATTTCATGTGAGTTCTTGCGCACAGCCTATTTAATCTTCTGGTGTCCATTCTGTATGGATTGAGAGAAATGGATTCAATTCAATGTGGATTAAGATGGAACTGTTATTCTTGAAATAAAATGCTTGAGGAAACATGCTAAACTTGTGCAGTGCTCAAGGAATGAGATCATTGTTCGTGAGAAAAGCCTAGGATTTAGAATTTGTTTCAACTGCTCGTTGACCACTGTAGTCCACAACTGGAGACTTTCCTATAATATATTCAAACCAAATGCAAGGAAGTGGAAAACTTGCTTGCTTTCACATCGGGCAATAAGGAGTTTTACTACTTTCTAGCAACATGGAACACCATTCATGTAAGTTTATTCTTTTTTAATGCTCCATTATAGTACTACTGCCAGCCTAATGGCTTTGAAATTCTGAGCAGACCAATTTTTTTCTAGAATATTTTTCCARTTAAATGGACATCTATGTGATTTGTGAATGAAGAACTATTTCAGCAGGGAGTTATTTTACTACTGTGCAGAACTGGCAGAACTTGCAAAATAAGGTCTAATGTTAGGACTATGTAGATGACAGGCCCTTTTCAATTTGAGCRAGGGCTGCTTGTGGGCAGACATTGGGAGACGGTGGAAGAAACTGTACTTTGTGCTCCAAGTGAAATAATTACTAAGTATCACCAAAATCCTGCCTCGTGTTGAATCTCTCCTAGCTGCTGGGTCAACAGTGATGTGAACTGGTAAAAGTAGCATTTTAATAGAGGCAGTAATGGAAAAGCATAAGGTACAGGTATCAAGACCAACCAAAAGGGAAAATGTAGAGCCTGACAAGCTGTTTAGTTGCCCTCTCTGAGAAGGAGTGAAGGACTCCTTAGTTTCTCAGTGATTCATACAGATCAATACGGACTTGAACCTTTATGGTCACAGTATGTGCATTGGCTTTGAGGCATCCTGGCTCTCAACCAACTTGGTGCTGTTTTGGTTCCCATAATTACTGAGTCTGTTGGCTGCCGGTGGCTGTTCTGGTAACCAAAGATTAATGAAATGCAGAGGTTGCCTGGCTGTTAACCTTTTCCTGAGCTTTACCRAAGGTGTAGAAAGGTGTTTAAGAGCCACAGTGGGGCCTTACATCGTTGAAGGACTCAGCGATTTTGCTAGAATCTCTGGTGGTTCTGTGWGGTGTGTGTGGTCATTTTCTAAAAATAGCACATATATCTCCTTGGATGCCAAAGGCTCATCCTATAGCTTAACAGGGAAGGGAGGGAAAGTTAGACTCCAGCAGAGTTCGTGAGCTCTTGGGGAGTGAAAGAGTAAGAGGCTACTATTTTTCTTTGCTTCTGATATCTACAGTTCTGTGGTGACAAGCTCATTCCAGTTCTGTTTGAAGCAGCTGAACCCTGATTTCTCTTRATTAATTCTTGGCAGGAAAAAATGGTAAATGGAGGGTGCATATTGTCACTGTGGTAGGTGGGAGATAACTGGGGGCAGAGAGGTAAAAAGCTGCAGAGCTTCCTCTGAACTACTTCTGATTCCTCAATTTTGTGCTGCAAAATAAACAGCCTTCCAGGCAGCGGCTAGACRGGATGAACAGCAGTAGGCACTCCACTGCTCATTGCCTAGACTTGTCAGTGAAGGGTTTCCTGCCCTTGCATCACTTCATAGCCTCAGGGTGGCAATTTTCTCTGAATGGCCTTCAGCCCGCAGCCTGTCAGGGTCAGGTCTGTTTGTAGCTGCCAGGTTTCTCACCTGACCCATTCACCATTCCTTACCTGTTTGGGAGCACAATTGAGTGCTGGTTGTGTAGCCACAAGGTGAATTCCCCTCCTTCCCCAAAGGTCACGAACAAGAGCTGGCAAGCAGTAGGCCTGGGCTGGGGGACTTAAAGCTTACGAGAAGCCCTTTTGAGAGGTGTCTTTACGGGGTAGCACAAGATGGGCGTTTAAAGTGGGCAGCTTCCATTGTCAGGGTGCAAAGGTGAGTGTAACCGGTTTGCACATGTTAGGCTGCTGAGAGTGAAAAGGCTGCAGGGATGGCAGCAAAACAGAGTGGAAGAACCGGAGTGGTGCTTCTGGGGAAATGGGCYCTGCAGGAGGTGCACCCACTCCCTCTCTTCTGGCAGGCTTTTAAACCTGCCTCATATCCTTCAGAAACTCTGCAGATTCCTTCTGGATTAGCTGTGCATTTATGCCTGTGTGATGATTTCCATATGTACCTCATTGGAAAATAACAAATAATGATTAACTACTTTATTTTTAGACTTACTTATTACRTGAAAGGCTATGAATATCAGCCTTTAAGATGCAACTGGCATGAAGGGCTTAAAAAGCATAACGGAAGACTCTTTGTAGTTTGTCTGGTGTTTCCATGCGTTGTGCTGTATATAGCAGTGTGCACTTACGAGAAAATGAGAGTTAGAAACTAAGGATGTTTCCTTGTGGTCGTACATAGTTTGCAGTAATTCCAGCTCAGTGAATTTCCCTGCAGATAAAGGAGAGGTTGAGTCCTATGACTTTACTTCTTTTATTGTTTTAAAATTGCTACTGCTATTGTTAYAAGTGCTTGGAAAGCAAGAGTAAAACATTATTAGAAATTTGTCCCTTGGGGCATGTCTTTTTAAGTATTACCAATAGAAAGGAGGTGGTTGGGGGAGGGAAGCATTTATACTGAAACAGCAAGGATAGAAAATGTGTTGCATTTTTTTTTCTTTTTCTTTTCCCCCCAAGTAACACACTACCAAATGTACAACCTTACGCCCCTTCACTGTTGCAGGAAATGAATGGTATTTTACCTAGCAGAAGATTTCTTTAACTCCCCTCTCACCTCTCTTATTGGTGTTCTGGCAGTATTTTATGCCTCTAATAATTCTTACAGCATTAGGCGTAATAGTCTGCAGTTGAACCCATTCAAACATGGCAAATATTTATGGATATTGTGGTGAACAGGGAGCTAGTTTTTGGCTTTTTAGCATTCTCTCTTCTAGCAGTTTATTATTGCAGGGTACCTACAAAGAGAGCTTTCTCACTGGCAATTCATATAAAACATATTTTTCTGGCTTTTTGCTTTGAGATCCCACAAAATGGGTTCCTAGCAGCCCTCCAGCTGTAAAAGTTGCCATTAGGTTTCTGACAGGCTTGTGGGATTGAAGTTGAAAGGAAGGAAAGAATAGGCTAGAAGGTACGAGGAGGAGAAAAGGAAAGGAGAAAGGAGAGACCTGTCCTGTTGCTTTCATGGTTCTTTAACTGAATTCAGTCTTGTAACCTCAAACCATTTTTGACTGTTGGTGTTACGGTAAACCTAYGCAAAAGGTTATCTGCCTTCTGGCTCCAAGAAGTTTCTGTTAGATGCCTGAGTAAAACCTTCCAAGAGCTTTGTGCTGGCTTGTGGTGAATAGTGTCATCCTCATTCCTCATTTCCCAGTAGAGCAGTGCTTTCCCAGGTGAAAACCTTTTCTGCCATTCCATTTGTTTGTCAAATTGATTTCCATTTATTCTCTATTTTATCCCCCCCCCCCCCCCGAGGACTAGAAATTCTAATTAAAGAAATATTCGATTATTTTGCTCATTTGGATTATTGAATCTGCAACCTTGTTCTAGGTGCCGTACAAAAAGGTATTTTGTCAGGTTCTTTCAAATCTTCAATCTGTGAAGTATTTTTTGCAAGCCTTTTTCCTGTGAAAAGATGATTTTCCCAGTACTGAGAGTAGAAAAGGCCAGCACCTCAGCAATTTCAAAATAAGTACAGAGTGTTTGGAATAGCTTTAGGTTTTTCTGCTCCTCCTTCCTCTGTGTAAAGGTTTGCTAGTTTTAATTATGAGCCCTGGAGGTGCCCCTTGAGGTTTGCGGCATCTGGAGCACGGTGCAATGATCTGTTCTGCATGAGACATGCAAATAAGGAGCAGCTTTAGCTTCCTCCCTATTCCTGATGGTATCTGTGTCTGTTCTCTGTGCATGCTGTGCCTCATCAGCACAGACAGATGTGTACTTACTTGCCTCAACATGATGCACAAGTTTTCAAACTCCCTCAGTTTTTAAAGCAGAGGGATGGATTCTCTTCTCTACATGGCTTCAGTGGTCAGGAATTTCAGAATTAATATGTTCCAACTGGATAAACCCAAGTGAATCAAGCAGCTACCTATAGTAGGGGAGAGATGATTGGAGCTGGAATGGTTTACTCATTGTTAATATCTGTGGATGATATTCTTCATAGTTTGGTGTTTTCATTCTCACTTCCCAGTCCCCTCTATTGCCTTGTATATTGCTGAAGATGGCTCTCTGAATGGAGCAGCTGTGCTATCTGCCTCTAATATTATTCTAGTCCTCACTGTTTTGGGATAAATTTCATAAAGTGTATTGCACATACAAACATTTAATTGAACAAGTGGGAAGCCTTGCCAGTTAAAAAATCTTTGCAAATGATAAGCAGTGTCCAATTTCCATTCCAATCATTACTTCAGGGCTTTAAAATATGTGTGAGTTCATGTAGCAAAGGCTGATGGTATATTTGGGGCAGATGGCTTGGATCTGCAGAGAAGAAATGGAAGTAGTTTTTACTATAAATGTTGTTGGTTTTTTTTTTTGGCAAAGGGTTGACATAATAAAGATGCGAGTATTACTGAGAATGCTCTTTAATAATTATACTACCTTATGTTTTCCCTCAAGAATATGGTTAATTGACTAGAAAAATCTATTCAGAGTTTTTATGTTTAACAATATCAGACAGTTTAGAAACACTCCTTTCATGCTCTAATAAAAGATTGAAGTGTGGGCAGGTTATAGAGCAAAAAACCAAACATCAGTCTTTCAGAGAGATATTGCCTGAGGACTGGAAGAAAGCCAATGTCACTCCAGTCTTCAAAAAGGGCAAGGAGGAGGACCCAGGCAACTACAGGCTGGTCAGCCTCACCTCCATCCCTGGAAAAGCGGTGGAACAGCTCATTCTCGTTGTCATCTCCAAGCATATGGAGGAAAAGGTGATCAGGAGTAGCCAGCATGGATTCACCAAGGGGAAATCCTGCTTAGGACAGATCTGATGGCCTTCTCTGATGGCATAACTGGCTGGGTAGATGGGGGGAGAGCAGTGGACGTCGTGTACCTTGACTTCAGCAAGGCTTTTGACACTGTCTCCCATAACATCCTYSTAGRBAAGCTCAGGAAKYRTRGGTTAGACGMGTGGACAGTGAGGTGGATTGAGAACTGGCTGAAAGGCAGAGCTCAGAGGGTCGTCATCAGTGGCGCRGATTCTAGTTGGAGCCCCCAGGGCTCAGTACTGGGTCCCATCCTGTTCAGCTTCTTCATCAATGACCTGGATGAAGGGATGGAGTGCATCCTCAGCAAGTTGGCCAATGCTACCAAGCTGGGAGGAGTGGCTGATCCAGCTGAGGGCTGTTCTGCCGTTCGGAGACACCTGGACAGGCTGGAGAGCTGGGCAGAGAGGAACCTGCTGAGGTTCAACAAGGGCAAGTGCAGAGTTCTGCACCTAGGCAGAAATAACCCTAGGCACCAGTACAAGCTGGAGGCTGACCTTCTGGAGAGCAKCTCTGCAGAGAARGACCTGGGAGTRCTGGTGGAYGACAAGCTGACCATGAGCCAGCAATGTGCCCTTGTGGCCAAGAAGGCCAATGGCATCCTGGGGTGCATTAGGAAGAGTGTTGCCGGCAGGTGGAGGGAGGTGATCCTGCCGCTCTGCTCAGCCCTGGTGAGGCCTCATCTGGAGTACTGTGTCCAGTTCTGGGCTCCCCAGGACAAGAGAGACATGGAGGTACTGGAGAGAGCCCAGCGTAGGGCTATGAGGATGATCAGAGGGCTGGAGCACCTGCCCTCTGAGGAACGGCTGTGAGAGCTGGGCCTCTTCAGCTTGGGGAAGAGAAGACTGAGGGGGGATCTTATCAATGTGTGTATGTACCTGAAGGGAGGGTGTCACGGGGATGGGGACAAACTCTTTCCAGTAGTGYCATGTGACAGGACAAGAGTCAATGGGCAGAAATTGAAGCACAGGMAGTTCTGCCTGACTGTGAGGGGGAATTTCTTCCCTGTGAGAGTGACAGAGCACTGGCAGGTTGCCCAGAGAGGTTGTGGAGCCTCCTTCTCTGGTGATCTTCAAGGTCTGGGTGGATGTAACCCTGTCTAGGTGCTCTAGGTGACCCTGCCTGAACAGGGAGGTTGGACTAGATGATCTCCAGAGGTCCCTTCCAAGCTTACTGGTTCYATGATTTTATGATATCACAACCCCTTGAAAGGTCTCAGACCTCATGAAATATATGTGAAATATGAAGCACACAATGTGTTTGACTGTCAGAGGACAATGAGACTAAATGTTGAGCTAAAACCCTCTGTATTCTCCCTAAAATTTCGGTCTGGGCACTTAAAGACTTTCTGAAGGCCTCTCCCCCTCCCCCTCCCCTTCCCTCTCCCTAAGAGGTTGATACTCTCTTAGGCGCTCTCTGACTAGAAACTCAGAGCTGAATTCTGGAGCCCATCCCCTCCTCTCTCACTTAAAATAAAGTGGGAACTGAGGATCAAATGTCCTGCGTACCTTGGAGATCAGCTCTTGACATTGAATACTAGGAGACTTGAATTCAGTGCTGAAAGTTGCAGTGGCTATTAAAAACAAACAAACAATCTGTTAGTGATCTGATGCAAAATCCAGACCTGCTCACTTGAATTCATTCCCTTTTGAATACATGTATGTGTCTGTCTAAAATCTTAAAAAGTGCTTTTCAGAACATGTTTTGYAAGAAAGACTTGATTGTACCTTCAGATGGCATTTTTGTTTGTTGTTATTTGGGACAAGTTTTAATAGTGAGTTATTAACCCGGGGGGGGGGGGGGAAAGCTTGTAACAGAAACCTTGACAGACCCCTTAACTACTGCAGCATTGGTGGGCACGAGCCTAGTGTTTGTAAACCACCTCAGTAATTTTTAATCTAACTATAATCAGTAGGTATTGACTTTTGTATTCAACATCAAGATTCATTGACCTGAGAGGTAAATATTGGTGRGAGCAAAGTTAGGGTCAATACATCCCTCAAGGGACTGTTAATCTTCTGTAGACTGAAAAGGAAGTCAATATTAGCATTATTTCATGATTCTAGTATAAAAGTTTGTTATATGTGCGCACACAAAGAGGAAAAAACTACTGAAAATAACTATTTCTCCAGGGGGGCCTCTATGTAGCGTTTAAGTCATGAAAGTGAATTATTTGTACAAAAAAAAAAAAAAAATGATGTGGTCTAGGTTTGAGCGCACAGCCAAGGAAGGTCGTGAGATGTAGTAAAAGGAAGTGGCAGTTCCCAAGGACTGTTTGTTCATGGTGGAAAATCCTGCTAAGTGCTCAACATCTTGTTTTTAATGCCTTAGAGCATGAGAGGCACTGTGCTTATCTGTATCAGAATAACCAAGTGCTTGCTGCTTGGCAGGCTGATAGTCCACAGAGCTRAAAATGAGGCAGGACCCTGCTGTAAGTGTGGCTGGTGAACTGGTTATGCTGCGTCTCACTGTCTGCCTTCCTGGGCAGTTACCTGAATTGGAGTTGAAATCTGAGTTTTGAACTGAATGTGTTCTTTGTATCAGCTTGCTCCCTGTTTGTCCCTCCAAAGGCCTCTGCTCAGTTCTTCTGCTCTTTTCCCACTGTGTCYGGTCTGGGTAGAAATCTTAGAAATGATCTTACTCTTGTGAGTATTTCCATCAAGATCTGCGAATGAAATGCCTTTTGAAAACCATAATGAACTTCCAGAGAATGTAATACGCCTATTTTGGATGTCCTCTTCTGATTTGCTATTTGCAGGATAGAGCAGTAACAACATAGCGTTACAAGAAAGGTGGATACGCAGTGATACCAAATAACTGCTTAATGCATGYATGCAAAATATGAGGTCTTGCCATTGCCATATGGAGATGGTCTGAAAAGTTACTCTGGACTTGTGAAACAAGAGAACCATTTTGAGGGCCTTGCAATTTCTACTTTATTCCTTGGTGTTTCGGATGCATTTGAAATGGAGAGGTTTTTCACACTGATGCTATAATACAGCATTGTTCTTGCTGTATGTGTCTTAAATGGCGTTTGCCTTTTGATGAAGCATACTGTAACCCTGTGGTTAGTAGTACTGTGGTTAGTGATTTTGGTCTCACTCCTTGATCTGCTTTTTGGGGAATATTGTCAAATTCTAAACAGCTAAGCAAAGAGCAGGTTTCACTAGGAAACAAAATTGGCTTTCCCTGATTCATGATTTGTTATTCCTCTTGTATTGATACGGCAGCTTAAAGATTTGTTCATTCGCTCA
>NW_028185239.1:2260409-2305922 GCF_003343005.1 Rhea americana | reverse complement strand
TGTTGGCTGAAGAAATTTTAATTCAACCAATAAATTGGGAATTTAACATTTAAATGACAAGAATGTGGGTATATTTTACAGGAGATGATATTCAGAAATACRCATGCATAGAACACAAAATATTAAGAGATCACGGTCAGTTTTTACACTTCAGGCGTAACATTCTAGAAAGTAGTGCTTTGAAAAGTCAGGTCATCTTCAACTTTGAGTCTTATTTGGTATTATTTCAGATTTATCATGATATATCAATAGAATTAGATCAGTATACGACTGGTTTAATATGGTGATGGTTGGATTTTAGTCATTTTAAATTTGAAGGGGAGAAAAAATGCCTAGGTCTGTGCTTCTAGATACCTGATTTTTGAGAGATACTTTTTAAATAGGAAAAACTTGGTTTTATTGGCTCTTTAAATGTCACATGAAAATTTCTTTTGCTATATCTTGTAAACAGTCCACATTATATTCCAGAAAAAGTGAACTAGACCATCAAGAAGTAGTTTTCCTTGATTATTGGTAGTTTTGTCCGCTTTAAAAAAATTTCCTTATTTGAAATTTTCGTTGCCTTTTAGAGTGAAGTTGATTAGCCTCTCTTAAGGAACTGCAAMGTGCCACCTGTCAAATACTTCATTACAGCCATAGTGCTTCTGGAAAAGAAGAGCATCCTGTTATATAATGGCTATTTTAATCTTCTGCATCTTACAATATGGGGATGTTCAGCTCCAGACTTGAAGCTAGTTTTTATCTGTGGAAGATTATCTTCAATTCAGCCTTCTTACCAGAACAAAAGAGAAGTGGTTTGGAGTTCAATCAGACAGTTCTACCTCCTTAATGCTGTCCCAACCTGGAGAGCTTCCTAGAATGAAATGTTGCATACAACATTACAAAGTGCAAAGAGTGCTGCTATTTTTTTCTAGGTATATGTTAGAAATACCTACAGCTGATCAGAAAATAAACAATTTTTTCCCCCCTATCCAGAATAACTAATGCTGAAAAAYAGAAATCTGCTAATTGTAACTAACTTTAGTCAACCTGGAGTTTCAACAAGTCAGTATTTTCCAGGATTTTTCCTCACTATTGCTGTAATACTTTCAAGATTTAAAATGGAAATATTTTGTGGAAATTCCAGTAAAATAATATTTCAGTGGAAATATTTTTACCTTGAGTGTTTTTGAGGGGAAGGAGCAGATTACTTGTTTTCATCTAGCTCTTTTGAGTAATTTCCTGACACTGGTCATGATTTTAGATTAGAAAAAAAATATAAAAAATAATCTGCATATGCATGATTGGTTATTGTGTCRAGGATGCTACAGTCTGACCCTCCTATTAAACTGWAGTAACAGTAAGTTTTGTTACAATTTTACAGGATTGGAGCAATTCCTGTTTTCTAAGTTAATCACTTGTATTTTAGTGAGGAAAAGTTAGAGCACCATGGTGATCTACTGCAATCAATTCTATGTTAAGGAGATAGAGGTTATGTTAGAGACAAGAAAATATTTAAAGAGGACTTTGTACAAAAGCTTCCTAGGCAGGAAATTTTACCCAAAGTGTTTATTGTTATGTATATATATATTTGCATATATCTTTCTATAAATTGAAAAATGTATGCCCTGTTAATCTGTCATGAGAGTATCAATTTGTCAAAAAATGATCAGCATTCCATTACAGATTCATGCATTTTCCTTTCACTGTGGAATGGTAGCACAGTTCTGTTTGAAGGATAATTGTACAATCTAGACTTCCTTCCTTTTAAATACAAATGAGACTGAGATACAAATAACCCAGTAAAAGGAAAGAAATGCTTTTTCTAAAAGCCTAATAYTTCATTGCAAAGTGTTCATTTGTATCAGGAGTTACTTGCTAGAAATGTTGCAGTGAAGACTAAATGGATGTTGAATTTCTAGGCTCACAGCAGTGGATCCAAACAATGCTGCAACCAGTATGAGCATGGGAGCAAGCATGCAGCACTGGACTAACAATTTCTTGTGCTGAGCCCTATGTTAATCAGCTTCCACCCTGTGGGTCTTTCAGATTTGTTTTTAAAGTGAGTTGTCTGTTTTGTCCAGAGCACAGATGTGCTTTTACGGAATATGGCGTATTCAGAAAAGTTCAGAAAACTTTAAGAGTAGACGTTGCCTGTATTTTATCTTGGGTTTGCAGCATACTGGCAGCACACACAGCAACTCTCTCCACTTTTCAGTCTGTTACTCTGAAATATGCCCCTTTACTTTTGTACATTACAGGGAGCAAGCTCTACACAGCTCTACAGCTCCATTTTGCTTCTGTGTTGCTTCCATTTGTCAGACTCTCTTCATTTTTTACCTTCTCATGTTCTTCATGACACTTACTYAGGATATTTACATATCTCCCCTCCTGCCCATTGTTTTAACTTCTGAAAGTGCATAAGRTCTTCTCTAATCTTGTGTGAAAACCAGAAATACCTCCCCGCTTTAAGATCTCTTGCAAGGAAGGACTTTCCTTACTGCCGAGCGAGCTGTAGAGAGCAAGAGCAGGTTAAGGGTAATGTCAGTCTCATCAGAGCCCTCTTGTGAATTCAGTTCTACTTTGGTAGAGCCGTCAGTACTGAAGCTGGTAAGATGCATTGCCAGAGTATTGGGCTTTGCTTGTATTGTTTATTAAATTTGAGTCTGGATCATTTGGCCTGAAATATCCTTCTGTTTGTCTATAGAAGCCACAGCCTCATGCTGAAATGCCATCCAAATCTTGGCTTTATGACTTCTCAAGGGCTCAGAGCAGAGCTTGGCAGAGCAGTGTTAGGCTGAACAGAAGAGAAGCTGCATTGCAGCTACTTTGTGCTGTTCCCTAATTCTTCTCCTTTGTATGAAAAGCCCAAGGCTTCCCCTTCCCTTTCCCCCCTCCCTTCCCTTCTCCCTTGTCACGCCCAGCTCTAGTGCTGGCTTGGAATGGATGTAGGTGATAGAAGTAGTTGCAGCCTCTTAGGGCTGAGTATGCAGTAGGTGATTTCTGAGTGTGTTTTGAGCATTTTGCCTGCTGGGAGCAAGGGGAACTGGTAAATGGGGGAAATCTGTGAGCTCTGAGCAGCCTGATAGAACATACATCACTGATAAAGCAGCCAGTAGCTGAGTTGGTTGTGTGTGGATGCTCTGTCCACGTGTCTTGAGAAGGAGACATCACACTCTGCTTTTTCATGAAAGACGAGAAAAGAATATTTCTTATCCCTTTACTGTCATAGAAGTGTCTGATGTTTGTGCTGGAAGGAGCTTGCTTTCTTGCCTTGTTATGAGGTCTTTTCCTGTGCTTTCCTTAGARATGTGGAGTTAGGAATGGAAAGCTTGTGAGCTACTTCGCTTTTATTTGCTTAGTGCTTTTGGGGGACCTAAGAGCATGCACTTGAAAATTACCAACCTCATTAATCATAATGCAGTGATCTTATGAAGCAAGCAGCATGCATTTGTAGGCCTTGAATGAACAGGGCCTTTGCTTGGTTTCAAAAATACTGGGTGCTACCTGCCTTTGCTTGGCAGGCTTTGGTTGTCAACTGAAAGTGGGGGAAGAGAGATGAGATTGCTCTGGCAGACTAACTTTTCCTTCTCTTGTTGGCAAAAGAAGGAATACTTGATTAGCATCAAGCTAAGATGATGTGACAAGGACATTCCCGTTGGAGTTGGGAAATGTCAGGTTCCCTATGTGCAAGTGAAATGTTTAAAAAATGAGGACAGTCTCCACATTTCCTCTAGACTCTTGGTATAGCTTCTATCARCTCAGAGACTGATTAGGCTTCTGTCTCTGGTATGCTATCTTTGTGACTTCCTTCCATGCACCATCTGCCCTTGACGTTAAGAAAAGTAGCCTAGGTTTCTGTGCGTCTTAATAACATTTAACTGGGTACCCTTCCTTTTCCTGATCCAATATTTTGGAATAGGGTTTAAGAAGTCCTTATTGGGGCCTGGAGGTTGAAGAGAATTTTCATTGCAGAACTTTCTTATTTTTCARTAAGATAAAGTGGCCAGAAGTCAAAAGTTTAGTTAAACCTGAAAAGTCATTCTTATTTCTGTAGCATTTTAACTATGCCTTGTATCTGTTCTTCACAGATATCAAACATTCCAAATACTTTTGGCARATGTCATTTTTAATGTCCTCTGACCAGGAAGCTCCTCAATAATGAGCCAGTGGCACTTGCACACACTGGGCAGAAAGATTATTTCCACAGCCTCACACTTAGGCAGCACTGARTGATGGAGTTAAATGGAAATCACTGGCTTCTGCAGGCAGCTCCTTCAAAAAGCTATGGACAGAGTTCCCAGAAGAGAGCAGAATCTGGCAGTGTCTGAAATCACCTTGCKGACTTGGGAAGTAGACCTGGCTGGGGTTAGCTTCTCTGCTTCTCTCCTACTTTGTTCTYATTTGCTTCCGTGTATTAAGCTGAGGGACCAGAGAATGCAAGCATCACGACTTCTTGCTCTGTCTGTGTGACTACAGGAGGTACAGGTCAGACCCTCCAGAGAGCTGCTTCTGCAGTGTTTGCTCTTCACATTGCTATGTGCGCTTCTGTTCTCTCTTGCAGGCAGCCAACTAGTTGGAACAGAGTGAAGAACAACTAGAGAAGGATCCAAGGAACAAGTAATTAAACTGCTATGCCTGGGGCTTTTACTCGTGGGAGATGGGAAAGGAAGGAGCGAGGGCAGAGACYCTTGGGTTCTAGTGCCTCCCCTTGAGTTTAGTGCATCATCTCTGAAACACTGGAAAGGAAATGTTTGAAACATGCTTTTCTCTCCTGTCCATCACTCAGGTACTGCTATTACAGTGTGTTTCAGGTTTCTAATTTTTTTAAAATGCTCTTTTATCATAGGGTATTTTTGCCCGTCTCATCTTATAGGTGTGTGGTGGGAACCAGCTAGTCTTTTGTTTGCTGCAGGCTAGTTTGGAATGTGACACCAATGTATTTTTCCTGGTTTGTTTCCAAATAACATTTCTGTCTTTCTGCATGCCTCTCGCACARTGTTAGCAAAGTGGTGGGGTAATTTGCCTTGGTTCTTGAAATCTGCAGCAGGAGGCAYCAGGGAGAAGTCTATAACTAAATGTTTGCAGTGGCACAGAGCTGAGAGAAAAGCTTCAAGGGTAATGTTCTGTTCTTAATCTAATGATGTTCCTTGTTCAGTATTAGTAGAAAATGACTTTCTGCATTTCTTCATATTGCTATATAATAAACAACAGCATAATACTCAAAATATGAAGTAATTTAATAAGTTTGGGCAGTGGTATAGATAATGGATAACTATGCACAGGAGTATAGTAAATCTTGAATGTTAGTTTTATTTCATTACCAAGTTTGAATGCAATGTTCCGCAGCATTGCATTAGYGTAACAACTATCATGCTGTACGAGGGATGATTACTGTCAGATCTGACTAAGCAGTTTTGCTTCTGTGGCCTCCAGTATCATCAGATTTAACGAACTATGCTTGGTCAACACTTGGATGGAAGACCTCCAGTGAAGATTTATGTACARTAGGAAGCAGTCCTAGTATCTCAATTAAGCAGGCATTTCCCCACGCAGTCCAGACTAAACCAACGCCTCTGAGGTAGTGTTACRCCTGCTAAGGCTTGCAGATGGAGCTTCTGCTTTCAGATATAATGGACTACTGAGACACAGGCCAAATATTCAGTCTTCAAAATAGATTCTGTGGTTTCTTTTAATCTTTTTGCTAAAGCAAGTTTTTCAGTATGTATTATCACATTGTCCTGTGGCTGCCTTTTAATGACCARTGAAATGTTCTCTAATGGATTATAAAGATGGTGAAGAACTCTGCTGTCTGACATATATTAATGATTAAAGGGAGTATAAGGAAATCAATTTTTATCAGCCACTGCAAGGCAGATGGAATTTGTTGCRTGTATTTCTTTTTTCTTCTGTGCCCATTTTCCCAGTCTGCCTCTACCCACCATGGTGCTTTTATAGTGCAAGTTAGAGCAAAACAGGAAGACATTTACTAGTTTTCCAGCTAAGCACTGACACTGCCCTTTAGTATTGCCCTGAGAAAAGTCGTGGCATTTTGCTCTTGCTTGACAGGAGACTGCCAAATGGTGTGGCATTTTGTGATATGCAGGAGCTGAGAGTAAGATTTGGTCCTTAGGCACTAAATCAGTTAACTCAGTTACATTTGTTTCATCCCCAATAAAGTTTGCTCCTCCTTTACTAAACTCTCAGAGTTTCATGTTTCTGCTTTGTTTTACTCCTTGCAGGCAACTCTGTGGGTGTAGAAGAAATTGCACTTCAGGCAGTTGGCAGTTTGAGGCAAATGTGGCGGTTGCCAATTTTAACAAAGATCATGCTGTGCTTTGTCACTGTGTTGGATTTGTGCATGTTTTGCCAGTTTTCAATTTATGGAGGTTTCAGTAAACTGTTTTTCTGATTCCTGCATTTCCACGTGACTTTAACTGAGGAAGTAGAATACAGTTCTACGTTTTTKTAAGTTTTTTGTAAGAATTTTTTCCTTAGCTTGCATTTTAACAGAAGATCCCAGGAGAGGAGGAACAGGTGCTAATTCTCAATGAAAAGAAATTGCTGGGCTGTATTAAGCTAGGGAGCTCGGAGAGCCAGAGAGCTAGCCACGTATTTCTCCTGTTGGGGGACTATGAGGGTGAAGAGCTTGCTCTTTACTAGTGATAGATTTAAGGCTACAAAACTCACTTGGATAGGCCTCTAAAACTACTGGTAAGTCACAAGACTGCAGGAAGTATTGCATCAGCACTAAGCTTTTCAAAGTGCTATAAATGATCAAAATAAGAGCTTCTCTATATTCTAGCCAGTGGTAATTTATTTTGACTTTCAAAAGAATTTTGATATACTCATTCATAAAAGGCTGCTGAGGGTTCTTGGGTAAATATTGTGCCCTTTCAGAGAGGGAACAAAGGCTGAGAATAAATAGCTARTTCTCAGTGTGGAGGGAGGTTAATAGTGGGGCAGGCTAGGAAGGAACTTGAAAGAAGAGCCAGTAGGAGTGAGGGAGAATCAGAGATGCTATTTTAAAGAGTCCATCACCTACTCTTTAACAGCTTGTTCACCACTGAAACTAACTTAACAAACATCTAAGGGATTTTTTTCTGTCTCCCTAATTAAGACTGAAAGTCAAAAGCAGCTATAAGTTGTGCAGCTAAACTGAGGTCAAGGTGATAACTACTGAAGGTCCTGTGAAGGAGTGTGGTGAGGATACTCTCGCTTTCTCCTAACACTTGCAGAGAAGAATGCAAGTTTACTGGATTTGATTCTGTGCTGTATAGTCTTAGATAAGGTATTTTAAAGGGGAAAAATTGGCGAGACTTTTGTATTTCTCTTTGAAACACGTATTTCTGTACTTCCATTAGTGCTGATGATATCTCTGTTGACAGAGACCAGCAGAATTTCAAACAGCCACTGTTCCCCACCACTACTAGAACGTGTTCTACTAAGCTGATTTCTTTAGATTATCTCWGTACCTGGAGGAGGCAATGATTTATCTTGCAAATAGTTTCTTTGATTTCTTGTAGAGGCTACCCAGTAAATACTATTTTATATTAATAGATTGATCATAAGCCCAGTTCTGTTGGCATTTATGTGCTGCTTGAGCTGTGGAGATGAGTTGTGAATAATTTTGTACAGATGCTTTGGCATTAAGAATTGTAAGGGGAACAGTTGTTTTTTGCTGAATGAACACCTTGGAAATTGTCTTTATTTTAAACATTGTCTCAGCATGACCTCATTGCCATGGAAAGTTAATGCAGAAGAGGCCTGTGTGGTCAAAGCAAATCTTGTGTATATCTTCAAGTGTAAAAAAAAATGTTTAGTATTCAATCACATCTTCACTTGTCTGCCCTTTACTGAAGGGAGTTGCAGAAATGCTACCTCAATTAAAGCATGCTTTTAGAGATGGTGTATTACTAAAATGGCTAGAAATTGTATACAGACTGTAGCCAGTTAGTCTATGTGAGGGTTTTCCTGAGCAGTGATATCKGTTGCCTGGGGAGGAAGAGGGTGGAGTTCTGAGAGCTCTCTAGTGCACACATTTCATCACAGCTTTTAATCAGCTCTTTCCCTTCACTCACTCCCAGCATCAAACCAGTTTTGGAAAGAGATGTTAAGCCAGCAAGACAGACCTATTTATTCTTGAGAGAATAGCAGTGAGCACAAACATCATAATCTTCTGTGCAAGTACGGGTAGATTTTTCTCCAACACAGCCAGATTTGTCTATACATAGTAATATGAAGAGGTAAGCCACGGCTAGATGCTGAACATTTCATTTCAAATAACTGAATTTTGCCCACTGAAACGAACAACACAGCTTTCCCAAAGGAGGCAGGATATGGCTGTTACTGATGGAATAGCTGCCATATTGTGCATGATGAGAATGTCAGAGGGTACCAGAGCTAAAAGTATTGATTTTTTTTTTGTTTTTATTTTTTCACAGGTAGAGCTGAAGAATTCAGTCTTGTGTCTAGGAGCTTGTAACAGATTTTCTTTTCTCTCTCTCTCTTTTTTTTTTTTTTTAATCTTGTCTATGTTGGGTGTGTAGGAGGGAAGCGTGGTGTACACAGACTGTAGCTAGCATTCACACAGAAGGCAAAGATGGCAGGGTTTTATTAGTTCATGAAGCCCATCCTCATGCAAGTGGAAGAGAGAACTTACGAGATACTAAATCAGTGCTGAGTTTACTCTTAAGCAAAAGGTTGAGTTTTAAATTAATCTCCAAATTTCCTTAAGACTACAGCTTCAAGTCACAACTCTTCTGATATTTTCACTTGGATTTTTCTACTTCGATTGTATACTGATACAGTATTTTATATGATGGCTGAACCGATCCTACAGTTCTTTAAGACAATCTGATGAGTATAGAGAGCTGAAATGCATCAGAATACTAAGTTGCATCTTCTTTTGGTGCCAGTAATCTACACAACCGAACGGCCTGTGACTGTATTAACTTGCCATGATTTTTGACAGAAGAGACCTTGTTCATGTAAATCCCTTGCATACTGATGGGAGCGTGATTACAGCTCTAACAAAAGGACAGGTTGAATAAAAATTTGGGAGGGCCAGAAAGTGTTTAGTATCTCTTATTGTTTTCATCAGAATTCTAAATCTTATTCATGCAGATGACTCTGATCTTTATATCAATGCACAAAAAGAAAAGAACAGAGAAGTAAAAAGACTATTCTCTTTTGACTGAAACGCTGATTTTGTTATCATATTACCAGTGAGGATCCATTTGGAGTATTATTCAAGCACAGAAATCAGTCCTGGCTTTTTGTAAGAGCTCTTAAATGTTTGGAATACATTTGCCCTTGAGGGAGATAATCTAAAAAAAAAAAAAAAAAAAAAAAAAAAAAAAAAAAAAAAAAAAAAAAAACACTAGGAAGGTGGGATTGTGTTTAGCACACTGAAGCACTGAAGCTTGCTGGCAAAGCAGCTGCACCTTAAGCTTAATACTATCCACATTCTTTTATAATCTTCTATACTTAATAGCTGGATTTTCTTTTCCTGTGTCAGGTTTTGTTCATGAAACAAATTGGCAATTAGCCACTGGTGGAGGGAACAAAGGGTATTTATTCAAAGTAAATGCAGTGATCAGGATGCGTCTGATACTTGGTTTCTTCTGAGATCAAAAATACCAGCTGTGTGTTTTTGAACCAAATAAGTCAAATAGACTGCATACTATATTTAGCCTAGCCATACTTAGAATGCTTATTACGCTTAGAATAGTTTTGTTTTGTTCTCTGTCACAATGACCAGTTGCATCTTCCATATTTTTGCTTGCTGCTTTGAGGGCTGCTTGCTGCAAATGGACAGAGTTGCATTGGCTTCTGCGTGGACTTACATGGCAAGGGAAGAAACGATGAAGAGAGCCTCTCTGTCTTGTCTTGCGTGTAATTTTGGGACTGCCTTCCACTGGGAAGCACAGTTGCTCTTCCCTGATACCTTGGTCCATCTGCTTTTTGAAGGAAAGCGTGGGATTTGAGGCTCAAGCTAAAAGCCATCAAAGTCTCTTAAGACTGGCCGAGCTGCTGTGGGAGCATATGCAGCCCCATAGGATAGATGAAATGAAAACGTTAGCGTTTCGCCTGCAGAGCTTTGCTCTTTTATTCCTGCAAAACATAAGAGAAGGTGATCAGACTTTAAAATAGAAAACTTTTTCTGGGAATATGAGAGTCCAAGCTGGAGTARGGCGATCCTTGCTCTGAGGGAATTTTGGACCCTCAGGCTCAAGCCTGCAATTAACTGGCCGCTACTTTMGTTCTACTCTGAACTTCTCAGATCTTTGTAATTGTGGATATCTGACTAATTCAGGATTRCTTTGATTTCAAGCTTATGCCAAAATGTGTCTCCTGTTAGACCTGAACGTGAGTGACAGGCTGTTTGTTATGCTTTACTTTGGGACATGTGAAACCTGAGGTTTGGGTTAGGTTATACACACATATATGGCAAGTTAAGTGATGACTCAGAAGGAGTATATTCTGCTCTTGCTGCTGAGTAACTGGAAGGCTAGCATCCTGTACAGCTTTGACCTTCTGGGCATCTCTGTTCCCACTGAAATTTGGAAGGGTTAGGAACTTCATTTTTAGACTTTTCTGAAAATCCCAACCTTAAACCTTGTCTTCCGACAGAATTTTCTGGTAGAACTGCATCAGTGTAGTGTTACTATAGCTGTTCCTACTATTCCTATGTAGATGCTGATGTTTGGGTTTTAGACTTCTGCTTTTAGTTCTCATTGTTTCTCTTTGAAAGCACTTTTATAACCTTCAGCTCCCAGAAGCAGTCTGAATCTAAATTTACTCTCCATATAGGCAGTTTAATGGTGTACTAAATGGTATAGTTATACTGAGGTAGTTCTTTCCATAGATTTCCACAGATGGAACAGGTCTCTTTTTTTTTCTTTTTCCCCATTTTCCTCCCCCACCTTTCCAAGGCAGAATAGCCACCTTAAATCTGTATGTTTCTCCTTCCAGAAATAGGACTAGAATAATTCAAATAACCTTTTTGAACATTAGCGTGTGCTATTACATAGCATTGTAGAGAAAATCCACTCCAAACTGTATTGTCAGTTTATGCTTCTATCCATACAAGCATAATAAGTTTATGCTTGTATTTGTATATAATGCCTCAGAAGCAAGCACTTCAGGTCATCAGTTTTGACAATCCCAAAGAAACTGTGAATGTTCTTCATCAATAATTCAGAGYTTCTAGGAAAGCCTTTCAATTTTAGCAGTGGCGTTTTTGGTGCTAAGTGGATGTGCCATCATAGGTAGCAGCAAAGGAAATTCAAATGTTATCTTACTTACTCAGTTCTTTCAGTGAACATGTTTCTGCTTTGTACCTTCATATTCTCTGGCATGATTACTCCAACCAGGGAATTGCAAGTACAGGAACAATTAATACCTATGAAGCCAATTTACAGTCTTACTACAAAGTGCGCTTACTTGTTATGTAATCCAATGTTATTTTTGCGATAGCATTGGCAAAGATGGATCCTTTAGCAGAGCATCCGTAGGTGGAAACTGACATGCGTGTGCCTACACAAATACAGACAGTGTAATAGATTGGAGAGAGAGAGAGTKTGTGTGTGTGTACTGCAATGACTGAAGGCCGTGTGAGTAGGTGAAGCTGAGAAGAAAAGCCATATATCTTGCCTTTTGTTAATACTCAGAATCCTGTGGCCTAAAATGTACTCTTATGACTCTGCAAGAAGTGGGGCTGTAGCGTTGTGCTGTGACTGCTTTTTGTAGTTTTAGGGTTTACAAGACTGTTACCTGTTAAGATCTGATACAAGAGCAATTGTTCTCACTGCTTGTCAGAGATGATAGATTGCTGTCTAAATATTTCATTGTACTTATTTGCCTAAATGTACTGCAAATGTTATGTGATCAATCAAATCTGAACAATTCTTGAAACATTTCTTTTGCTTCCTCTTTCCTTTGCAAACAGCCGGACATTCCTAACAAAAGTGTTGCTGATATTCTCAATTATATTAAAAATGAATAGTTWAAAAACACGGTAGATTAGGAATACTGAAGTAACTCGATCTCTTCTGCAGCTAGGTTAGTACTGTCTTTTGCCAGAGCGCTTCGGAATTAATAGGTGATGATGTTCCTGAATCATTTTCTGGCTTATCAGTTGGATTCCTTAGTGACACTGAAACCTAATGCCAGCTATTTGTAAGTTCCTAGTTGTGATTTTCTTGCTATACCACGATGCATGAAGAAAGCAGAAATACCTGGGGTTTATTCTTATTCCYAATAGAGTGAATTTATTTTCTGACTTCTTATGTATTCAGAGCTGACATTTTGTCTAGGGCACTCTAAGCAATAGAATAGGAACCGTTTAGAAGAGACCCATGAGAACTTGCCATGCATCCTCTAACGCCATGTAGATCATCTTAAGTAATATTCATTTGTTTGCAAAGGGAATGCTCCTTCTCTTTATTACATGTTCTTTCTTTTTTTAAGCATTATAGCCATACATAGCACATCAAACCTAGACCCTAGTACGATGAAAGAAATTAAGGCCCTTTCCACAGGCAGTGTCCAGTGCTCATCTCCCACCTTCTTCCATCTTTGGAGTTTGGTGATGTTGCACCTTTTGCACATTCAATTGATACCCTAATTTCAGAGGTACAGAGGTCTTGGAGCTCTTCCTGGCTCYTGAAATCAGCGTGTTGTGTTTGTGTTCTTGGTTTTTGCCCACGAGTAAAACAAATCACAAAATCAACATCAAAGCCTCTTCTGTCAAAAAAATCAATTCCTCAGGATTTTTTAAAGTACTGGCTCTGCTKCTCGTGTGGTTGAAAGCCCTTGGTTTGAGGCTTGCCATTCCCCATGCATCTGGGGTTCCATTACTGATCCAGGTGCACCCCTCCTTCCCTGGCTTGCTTAATTAAACCTTAAGTTTGCTGATGTCTAAGTAGTAAAGCTCTTGTTGACTTTAATAGAGGCATGCCTATGTACACTCAAGGGCAGAATTTACCTCTTAATTAGCCTGCTCTGGCTTTTTYCATCCCTTTCCACAGCAGAACAAGTTCAGAGCAAATGAAGCATCTAGAAACCCCAAAGCATTGCTCTCCATAGCCAAAAGTGATGAGCATCAGTATTTAGCTTTCTAAGGGAGACTGATATTGTCTGTAGGCAGAATGTAATCAGTGATTAATCTATTTTTCTTCTGTAGAGAGTTTGGGACTGTCTGAACATATGGAAGTTAATCAGGGGAGATGTTCAAATCTGGGCTAGACAAAGAATAGCGTACAATCATCAGAGCTGCTTTGGGGAATGGAGAGGAGAAATGATGTGCTGGATTCTTCCAAATTCAAAATGGTTGATTATTATTATTAAGTTTAATGCATGAGAAGTGGAATGCCTCCTCCCCACCTACCTTGTAGCTAGATTTTACTGGATCGTACTTTCTAATGGGGAATAAGCATGCAGCAGACATGCTACAACTTGAATTTGTCCGATTCTGCTTTGAAGTGTTGCCAGTTTGGGCCCTCGCTTGGTCAGGCATGAGGGCAGGTGCTTGTTTTTCGAGCATGTTGGAAGCAACAGACCTGAGGTACGTGCTTCATGCTGAAGCTCAGTCATCGCATCYTGAGTGCCCAGCAGGGATGTGGATTGAAAATCAGCTGTGGGGTGAAAAATAATGTCCACGTTTTTGTTKTTGCCTGCATGATTGTTAGTTGCTAGTACATTAATCTCGGAGACAGAACATTGCTCTTTTGTTTACTCTTTGTATTATGCGAGAGTTTGCACRGGGTCTCATCTTGCCAACCTGTTTCTTGCCAGAGCATTTACAGAGAGCCTCTGCAGATCTAAAGCTTGCATCTGGCTGAGAGCTCGCTAATGGAAAACTAGGCACAGGGACTGGTGTGGGAGCTGGGCCTGATGATTCAGGGCCTGAGAGCCTTGCTGAGATAGGGGCGAGCGCAGCAGTTAATACCAGTTTTTCTTCTCCACTGGGCTGGGATATTCCCATGAAAACAACACATTATCTGCATGTGTTTTGGCTTGCTCTGATCTTACACTGGACTGTAATGAGGCTGGTAGGGATACTGGAATAGTCATGAAAATGTCATCTTTTTTTCCTCAAGCATCTTTGCTGGAAAATAAGATCCAAAGGCCTTGGGCAAGATGGCTTTAGTTTTCTATGTTTTGAAGTAGGGGGAAAGAGGAAGGAAGGTATTTGTTACCCTAGACTGTATCATTGGGGAAATGTGGCTTATAAATAGTGAAACATTAAGCACCCAAGTGAGGTGTTATGTTAGTACCTTTTGCTGCTTAACATGCAGGCAAATACCATTGTGGATTTTTGTTCCCTTTTAACCCCTAAAGGAGTAGGATGGGAGAGGGGAAAGCTCTATCAGTGCAAATGCAGTAGTAGTAGCAGCCTTCACAGCTTGCAGCAGATAGTTAAAGCTGCAGGCATTTTAGATCGCATGAAAGCTGTGTCATTTCTTGCTGGCACATTTGCCTGCTTGGACAGGGCTGGCCTGTCATTCTCAGTAGCTGAGCTGCCTGTCCAGGCTGGAAGAAAGGTACTGTAATAGCAATAGTACTAGTAAAAAGCCCATTAGAGGAATGGGATAGAGGTTCCTGTTGAGAATGTGTATTGACATATGGAAATGCACTTCAGCCCACTTAGTGCTTCRTTTCCTTGAGTACATTTTGGTGATGATATAGGATTGTTGTTTTTCCTGTGGGGTGGGCAGTTGCTTCTTGTTTTGTAGCTGTGTAATTATTAAGCAGGAATGGAATTTGGGGTTGTTTCTCACCTGGGATATTAYGAATCCTCTGCTTGGTGCATCTGAGTGTGTGCGTGTTTTCAAAATGCCAGCAGCTACATTAGAAGAACATTAAAGCTGTGAAGTAAGTGTGGAGAGGCGAAGATAAGGAGCGGACCTCTAGCCTTGTTGAGGTAGGGCTCCCGGGGAATGTCAGGTTAGGACACCCCGCTCTCTTCTGCTAGTCAGCAGAAGTTCAGTGTTTGGGTGTGCACTTCCATGCTTACTTCACTATTTTAATGGTCTCTTGCTTGTTCAGGTTGCTTCAGGTCCTGTAGTCAACTGGTGCTGGCAAACTGATGCTTCTCTGGATATCCAGTATATTCTGATTGATTCACGGAAATAACTGAAAGCAATACCCTTATGAAGCCGCAAGCGTGGGCGAGCAGTGCCTTGTGTGTGAGGTCAACTATGTACTGTGTAAACATCTCCATGTAGATTTCTACTTTATTGTTGTACATTTACATAGTGTAATTGTTGGTAACTACAATTGCAAGTTTACGGCTATTTTTACTACTGTAAGTCATTAAGAAATACACACACTTTATTGAGGATAATTTTGTTGATTTTTCTTTCTAAATAATAAAGTGTATTGTGCAAGGAACTGACATACACAGGATTTGAATTTCAAAATATCTCAGCCATTTGAAACTAATGATTCCTGTACAAGGGATTTAACCTTAAAATAATAGTACCTTTCCAGCTAGAGCAAAAGTTAAAATTTTGGTATACAGAGTTGATGCTGTTTGTGGTACATGCAGTATTGTATTTGTGGCGGTAATGGCATTTGGAGATTCTATTTTTACTGATGTAGATTAAGTATCCACATTCTCTTGGGATGCTTCCAGTGTAAATCACTTTTTCTTCATATGCAAGTGTTTTAAACCTAGTTTTAGAGCTGGGCAAATGATACACCATCATAAATCAGCCATGTCTGCACAAATACTCAGCTTTGCAAAGCTAATTTTTTAGTTTAAGTTTCCTCAACTGAAAGGTTCAATAGCTGGTGCTTGAAAAAAAAAATGGAATTAGTGGGTGTTGGTGTTTCTACCAGATAATGTTTGCTAGATAATGCTCCCCATTTTGTTAAAGACCCTCAGCTCTAATGTAAAGACCAATCAGTTTTGTAACCATTTATTCAACTGTTGAATTACATGGTAAATTTAAATTTAACTGTGGATTAAATGCTTTTTTAGTGCTTCTGGATTTTTGTCAGATTCTTAGGGCAAAACCAAAAACTGTAGAGAGGAGTTTCTGCTTAAACCTTTCTGTTTTTTGAAGGAAAGCTGATCAAAACAAGACAGGGCATTTTTATAGTAGTATTTATTGCTAAACTCTGAGCTTTGCAGTAACTATTATAGTCTTGAAATCTAAAAGGGGTCCTACTGCTTTGTATTGTATTTTGCTGTCTCCCTTTTCCTTAATACCAACTCATTTTACTTATTTTTTTGGCCAGTGTGTTGTTCAGTCTCACCAAAATGAAGAGTTTTCCTAAGATCATATGTGCTGTTTTCTACCACTTTATCTTCTCGGCCACCCTCTGCTTCTCAGCTATTCTTTCAATTGTCTGTTTCTCTGGTAATTTTACTAAGAACGTATGACTAGGCATTGAGAGTCTGCAGTCAGTGTATATGTAACTACAAAAGTCCTGTGTTTTTGCAGATGAGTGTTTGCATCATTATTATGCTGATTGGGACAGCTATTTTAGGAAATTATATTTCTTATTTAAAGATGACTATGAAAGATTATATATATGCGTATATGGACATTCGTTTTTGTATACATGCCGTAAATGTCACACTAATAAATTCCCAAACAATACAGGAAACACAGATCGATGCTGCTTTTGACCGTTGCCCCAGGGCTCTGTTTGCCAAATCTCTAACAGCCCATCCTAAGAAACTTCTAATAGTTGCTCTTTAAAAACAACCTAATAGTTCTGAGGAAATATATATTTTTTTCCTCTTTGTTTTTTCACCTGCCTTCTACATGTACTGTCTCCTCCAACAGCAGGCTTAACCAGAGCAGACAATATTCAGTTACTGACAAGTATGGTCTGGAATGATGGATCAAGGTTAGAAATAACATTATTTATAGCTTCCAAATCAACATGAGGTATCTCTCTAGAAAAGATGTTACTGCTCAAGCAGGAGTTATGGACCTGATACAGAAATAGCTGGGAAGGTTTTTTTGGCCTGTGTCCTACAAAAGGTCAGGCTAGAAGATTACAGAAGTCCCCTCTGGCCTTTAATACTGATTTTAAGTTAGAAATAAGAAGATTTATGGAGTTCAGACTGATTCACATCCTCGAGATGGAATATACAAATGCTGTCTCTGATTGTGGCAGAGATACCAGTAATTGAATTTATGCTTTGAAGTATAAAGAATTTTGGATTTTGTTTATGATGTTAGTAAAAACTCATGGTGGTTATTTTCCCCCCCTCACTGCCTCATGAGGCCTGGCTTTGATACTTTGTAGAGTTCTGAACAATATAAACTTTAATTTAAGAGAGTGGGTTTTTTTCCTTTCTCCAGTGCCTTTGCTTCACCTGTGTTGACTCTCTTTCCTGGAGGCATTTAGTGATTACTCTAGCAAAAAGATTTTTTGGCTGGAATGCTTGGCACGAACATAGCACTATGTCCCTTTTTAACTGGCAATTGCATGTCTCCAGCACAAATGCCTAGCAGTTAGAAATGAGTGAGTGCTGGGGTGGGGAATTTATTTGAAGGCCAGTAACTGGGATAATTAATTGGTATGACAAGGGATTGCTGACATGTGACATGTTTATACCATTCTGTTATGAAATAATGACAAGTAAAGATATTTGTGATTATTAAACTATCTGGCTCAAGAAATCAAAACAGTCCAAGTTAAAAGTAGCTAATTCTTTCTTAAGCCAAACTTTTGAATAACTGAAGAAATAAAACATCAATCACAATCTAAAAGCAGTGCATTTTACATATCTGCTTCCTGAGAACCTGTCAGCTTCTGTACTTTTATCAATCAGTAGGGAGTTGTGCTCATAAATCTTGTATGCATCAGTTGCAGGCTTTACATATCCAGATTGTGTGGTAAGCTGCTTTCAATCCAGGATTTTTGGGAGGCATGGGATAACAGCTGATACAAATGATACTAGGAAATCGGCTGTTAATTTCTTGGGTGCTGCTGGAAATGAGGTCCAGACCTGTGATTGACGGAAAGGAAGCTGATATCCTGTTCAGCTGCTGGTATCAGTGTTTCTCTGCAAGGAGAGCGTTGCACCCTTACTCTACTAGTAATCTTTGTGAGTACCATAGCCTCAGTGACTTGCTCAAAATAGATTTCCAGAAAAGAACTGATACAACAGAATTTGTTCTATAACAAATATTAACCTTTTAGTACAAGGTAGAGTGCCAAGTGTCAGGGCTGTGAGGGCACTAATAGCCCCCCCTCACTTGAGGCCTCCATCCACCCCCCCTGCCCATGGTTGTAGGAGCCTGTTTAAGCCCTAGGTCCTCAGTCCTTGGTTGAGCTGTGTGTCCCTGTTTCTGGTCTGTCTCCCAGATAGACCTCAGAACTCTGCTGTAGATACCTTGTCTACTAGATTGACCCCTTGGGCATGTGTTAGGGCTCAACTGTGGCCCTGTCTCCTGGATGGACTTTGGCCCGCTGTTGTAGGTTTGTCTCTGGTTCCCTCTCCAGGCATGTCTCCTTTTGCTCCTGACAGAAGTCCTTGGATGGCCCTGACTTGGGCTGATTGCTTGCCTTAGGAGGTGCTGTTCATGGGCCCTGTCGCCAGCACCCTGTTCTGCTTGCCCCGTTCAGACTCTGTGGGACAGTGCCCTGCTGGTGAGGCAATGCCTGTGCCTAGGTCACCCTTGGCTGCCGRTTCACCTTCCCTTGGGGAGCAGCTAGCCCTTGTTGCTCCCTGACACCAAGCTATTCAATAYTAGAAACTATTGTGCATCTTTTGTCAGTGTTTTCCTGAGAAATCAGGACTTGAAAGAACAGCACTTGACTTACCTAGTTGTTTATCTAGGGGTCTAGTTCTACAGTGGAAATAATGTTCGTGGTAATTTGTGGTATAAAATTGCTCTTTGATATTTTCCTTTGCAGAGCATAATAGAGCAATGCTTTGATGGCGTAAGATATTTAGAGAGAAGATAAATGTGTTTTTCTGCTTGATGGGATCTGAAACCTAGGGTGCATCTGCCATTTTTTTAACAGATATGCAGAACATTTTTATGAGACAAGTCCTGCAAGACTGGCATTATGGAAAAAGCTGGGATTTCAATTACTGAACACTTTTTAACCTCAAGTATGCTGACAGTGCAGTAAGTTTTGCTATGACTCCTGATGAGATATGATGGATTTGGATGTCAGCAAGGCCAATCAGAAAGACATCTAGAACAGTTCTAAATGTGAGAAACCCATGAAGCACATTAAATGCATGCCATTGCAATAGGATGAGAGATGGTGTTGTGAACAGTTGAACTCTAGAGGCAATAGAGCAGATAGTTTGGCTTGGATTGTCATGTCATGAGAGTATTTCAGAGAACTGAAGAAAGGCTAGGGATGGCTGTTTTACGTTATGGCAGTTTTATGTTTGCGAAGGAATTGTAGGAATTAGTTTTCTTCATATTGCCCATATTAACCCAATATCTCAGACTTCACTGAAATCTGTATGCATCTCCTGAATGGAGAAGAGACATGCTTACATTAGATGTATTACTTAGGAAAGGAACACTCTGTTGATGGAAGTCAACTGGCATAAGCTTTTGTGTGTCAAGGAAAGCCAAATGGTGGCATACCRGCTATGGGAGTTTTGTGAACAATTAAACTCAATTTTTGGTTAGATGTTCTTTAGACTCTGTGGATTTTGATTTTAGGGATTGGGAAGAGTTGAAAGAAGCTTATTGCAGAGGCAGTACAGGTAGTCAGCAGCAGCGAGGGCTACTGTCTTACATTTGAGCAGGTTAGCGTCTACCACCTCCTTTTAAGTTCTGTGTGAGACCCTCATAACTCCTTCGCTCCAGTTTCCATGGGATCATGCATTTTGCCACTGCAGAAGTTCATGCTTTTGGCTGAGGAGAGGGACCAAAAAGGCACCAAGAAGCAGAGGGGTGAGGATGTGGGGTGTTCAAAGGAAGGGGTGGAATAAGAGGACTTAAAATTGAGGTTTTAAGGGTATGGAACATCGCAGTAGTGACCTGGCTGGTCTTGGTTTGGTCAGGAGAGCAAGGGAGCTTGTGGTTATTGGTGTGTGAAAAACAAAGGAAGTCAGTCTGTCTGCCTTGGTTTACATATTTAAGTCAAATTGGCCACAGAGATGGGAACAGCACTGAGAGTCACGCAAGTACAGTTGGGTGGCTGTGACAGAGGGTGACTAGCAAAAATAGGGAAGATGATGCATGCATCAAGTGTGAAGGGCTATGTGTTGACCATACATTGAAAAGGATTCTGAAAGTTGTCACTATGAGAAAGAAGAACACATTGATTTTACTTTGTTATATAAATTTAATGCAGATATTTGTTGGTAGATGTGTATTCTCTGACTTCCTTGACTTCCATTTATCAGCCAGACTACCTTGAGGTGCTTTTTCAAGTTGTTTGTAAAGTCTGTTTTTCCTAAGGGAAGTCTCAGGCTTCAAAACACGTGAACTGCGGATAGTGTTGAGAAGTAGTGATGCATATTTTGAGGAAAGAAATTGTGATGCTGTTAACTCCCTATATCCCACTTGCTTCCCACTACCCACTCTGCTAGGGTACTCGATTATGTTGCCAGTTCCCCTGCAACAGTGCTGCTTGTAAATATGAATTTCTTTGTCCCTCTTAAACTTGCTGGCAACCCTCCATCCTTCTGCCATGGTTTATGCAAGATGGGCATGTAGACATATCCAAGCTACTGTGTGCTTTCTACTCTAGTGCCTAAAAGGCCCTAGGCTAACAAGGAGAGAATTTTTGTCCCAGATAAACAGACTGAAGGTCAAAGATGGTGAAATATATTGTAAATATAAGGCACTTATTTCTAATAGAGCCACTGAATTGTCTTCATCAACTAGTTACAGGAAGCAGTGACTATTAGGTATCCACTGACTGACTTGCAAGCAAAAAAAAAATACTGTTTTGACGAAGTCACGTTTTGGGCATGCACAGTCTTTGTATATGTCTGTCCTTCTCTATTCAGCCCTGATGAGGCTATGTCTGGAGTGCTGTGTCCAGGTCTAGGCTCTGTAGTAGAAGAGAGACATGGCCGCAGTGAAGAGCATCAGAGAAGATTAAGGAACTGGCACATCTCTCACATGAGAAGAGGCTGCGAGAGCTCGGCCTGTGCAGCCTGGAGAAGAGAAGGCTCAGGTGGATCTTACCAATGCCTGTAAATACCTGAAGGGAGGCTGTAGAGGAGATGGAGCCAGACTCCTCTCAGTGATATGCAGTGACAGAATAAGAGGCAAGGGGCACACTGAAAGGTAGGAAGTTCTGTCTGAATATAAGGAAAAATCTGTTTAACTGTGAGCGTGACTGAGTACTGGACTGGGTTGCCTGGAGATGCAACCACGCTTGGAGATATTATAAAGCCATCTAGTCATGGTCCTGGGCAGCCTGTTCTTGGTGACCCTGCTTGAGTGGAGGTGGTGAGGTAGTGGTTTGGACTAGGTGATCCGCAGAGGAGCTTGCCAATCCCAGCTATTTTGTGATTCTGTGGTGTATGGAGAATCTCGGGCATGTGATCCAAATTGAGAGGATTAGGCATCACTGCAGTGGAAATCTATGTAYGCTGACGATCTTAACACACTTTTTCTGTGTATGATGTGGCAGAACCCAACTCGAAGCTTCCGGAAGCTAAATATGTGGGTTTGCCAAGGAAATTGCAGCTGGGGTTTGAAAAACAAACAAATGGAGCCCCCATCCCTTATCTTTTAGCCAAATGGTACTTCCCAGCTGGTGGTGCAGCTGCCTACTGATCTTGGAGATCATGCTTACTGCTGGACTGTAGTCATAGTGCTGTTTAGTCAGTGTATTACTAGCGCTCCATTCATTGAATCTTAGTACTGCAGCAGCATAGGTCACTACTGCGTGATGCCTGTTGCATTGGTTTGAAAAGCAAAGTACTTACTGGAAGGAGAAGTATACTTTATCATGCTAGAATTGGATGACAGAGCTGACTCGGTGCATTTGTGGTGGTGGTGGGGCRTAGTAGCATACAACTATATATAGAGAAAGCCCATATTAGAGGAAGATCTATTGTATTAATACTTAATCTGTTTCTGTGTATGTACGTATACCTCATCCCGCAGCTCCTTCTTAGGAGATGCTGTTCTTCTGTAAYAGTATAAATGAAATAGAGTCACTTATTCTTATCATATGATTGGTCTTTTTCCTTATTTACTGGCCATGAAGGTGAATATCTTTTATTATCTGCACATTGTCAGTGTTGTATTTCGTTTCAGAACCTCTGTTCCAAGTCTGAGTACATCTGGCAATGGCATGCTGGAGGGATTTCTCAAGAGCTGATCTCCATGACTGTGGTASAGTCCAGCCAGTTGCTAGATCAGTGTGTCAGAGAACACCTATTTCTGATGCTCATAAAACATTGCTGAAGTGAAATTTATATTTGCATTCAGARTGGGGTGGATTGTATCAAAAAACATTTTTTTTTCCTAAAAATTTCCCTGGGGTGGAAACCCCAGGATGCTCCTGCAAACTCTTTGAATTCAGTCCATTCCAAGTAGCACAGGCATAACCAGGCAGAGTACTTCTTAGCTTCTCAGTAGAATGAGGTCCCTGCCTGGTCACAATTACTTTATTTGCTTGGTTATATGTCTTTTAAGCAGATTGCTTGATTTTTGAGGGCCTGGCACAATGCCTGGGTGTTGCAATAGCGGGGAAAGCTGTACTCTGTGTATGAGGTTAATTCCTTAATGGGACAAYTTGCTGAGCTGCTTTCATGTTCCTTTGTGTCACATGAAGGTATCCTCAGACTAGCTCCCCAGGGCATCCCCTGTGAAGGTCTCTGAATAACACAATCCTAAATAACACTTAAGGCTTGCTCTATCAAAGCATGTGGTGTTATGCTGCGACTCAGTATAGATCCATGTTGGTGCCCAAGTCCAACAGAACAGTGCTCAAAGTTTGTGTTGCCACTTAAATCTGTGATGTGCTTAAATATTTACATTGGTGAAAACTTAGCCAGAGACTCAGGTAACATCAGCTGAAGTTGTTATTTATCATTGCTGATATTGCGTCTGCCTGTCATTTATTTTAAAACTTTGGTGAGTTGATAGTAAGTGCAATTAGTGTTGCTGTTGCTGGGTCAAACAGGAACAGACCTGCAGATTTGCTTCAGTGTCATTTTATGTTTTGAAATCTACACGGGTTGATATGCATTTTTCTTTGGGGCATGAGAAGACAATCTGGCCTAATCACKGCTCCTATAAATGTATTCCAGCTCCAATAGTTCTTAATGAAATAATAAATTTCCTATACTAAAGATGAGAAATGAGTTGACATGAAAGTATTATTGAAAGCTAGGTCTTTCTATATCATTAGTTGCATGTTCTTTCATATCCCTTCAACAAATATATTCAGCGTAAAAGAAGCTACCCACAAGGTCAGTTTTCCTTCTTGCAAGTAAGTTACGTTTCTTAAGTCAGTTTTGGATATTTATTCTAAAAGTCAGTTTTGTCCTTCTCTGGTTATGCGTAGTTTCAAACATAAGAACCCTGAACTGAATCAGCACTGTAGGTTTCTTCTGAGTTACTGCACTTAGGCAAGGTTCCATAATAATGTATGAACTATTATTGCTAGTTGAGAATCCTCTTCTGATACTAATTAATGTAAATTTTTGAGATAACAGTGATAAAACAATTTATGTATAAAAACAGCATGGGTATATGTAGAGATGAGAGAATATTGGGAGTTTCTACTTCCAAACGTTTTATGTACATACCCTGGTGTATTAGTCTCTGTTAGTATGATTATCTCAAGGTGACAGACATCTTAAGTGTTGCAGATCCTTTCTGTGAAATACCTCTAAGCTTTTCCTGGTAGCTATACAAGCAACTGAGACTGTGCTGGTCCTTTCTGTGTCTCGTTCCAGGGGCTGAAACGGCATCATTTTCTGAAGGCTTGCCAAATGCAGTCACGCTCTGCTTATGCGCATCTGGGATGCTGCAAGCATGGTCCAAGTGCCAGGCTGGGAACAGAATATTGCCCATTCCTTCAGTGGCTGTACTGTAGCCTTTTGCATTTATTTTTGTTTGTCATCTTTGCCAAAGTCCTTCACAGCCTTAGCTTTTCTAGCTTCCTTTCTCATTCTATACTGAGAATGTTGTCTTTTGCCTGTAACTAGTGATGTGTCCTGGTCAAATATTCAAACTGTATCTTCAACCTTTTGCTTTCTCCCATGCTGACCTCCTACACCTGAAAAGAAATTCTGGCAAACATCTCTGAGGTTATTTCACTGTTTGCCCCCCCCCCACACCCATTATTAAAACTTGCCTTTGCTCTAAGGCCTGTGCAAATCTTAGCTGAACTGCTCATGGTTTTAAGACATTTCTCTTGCCCTAATGCTGGTGTAGGCAGTCCTCTGTGTTCATGGAAAATTAATGGGGTTTAAAAATAACCCAGCAGAAAAACTCCTTCACCCTATTGCTAAAAAAGGCACATGAGTGCAGGAGGGCTGGGAGAAAGGGGCTGGAGCTAGGGCAGGAGAAGAGTTGAAATCAGCTTTCCCCGCTTCCCTCGAAGAGAATGGTCCATAGAGCTGCAGCTAAAAGACCATAACCACTCATTTTACCTAGTRGTATCTCATGGTTATAGTGGCTGTCCTATCTGTAGCCTCATTCGTGTTTGCTTTCAGTATCCACGTTACAAAGTCTTTTGGGGAAATGCTCTCTTCTTTTTGTTTTTTTTTTGTGCAGTTACAAATGTGGTATTTACAGTAAGAGCAGTTTATAATAATTGATGGGTTTTATATATCGGGCTTTAGTTAGATTCTTTTAGCTGAAAGAAAATATAAGTACAAAACAGAGAGAAAATTGGAAAGATTGGTGCCTATTTAAGAGAAATGATCTTAATATTTTTCATAAAACTTAGTCATGCATATTGCTGCATATTTCTTTGATATATTATTTTTATCTTTGCTTGTATTGTCTGATATTAAACTAGATAGTAAACTCTTCAATACATGGTTGTTTTCCCAGCTGTATTTATATGACTAGTAGTATGCTTTGATCGAGAGAGAGAGAGAGGGAGAGAGAGAGGGAGAGAGAGAGAGAGAGAAGCTTCTGGCATATAATAATAAAAAGTAATAATAATTCCTCATTTTTGGAAGTCAATTTGAAGCTGATTTGGACCACATGGAAAGTGTTGTTTTCTTACATGAAGTATAAAAACAGTAGGCTTTGTTTATGGTCTTATCTTACTGTGTGCTAGCATAAACTGGAAGGAAAGGATAGTTGCTGTAATTGATGGACATACTGTCTTAAAACAGACATGAGATGAAGATCTGACATGTTTGTTCGCAGAGATGATAATCACTAGTGATTAGTTTTACTGTATTTGAGTAAGAGTTTTCTTGTTGTTGTTGCATTCCCATTTTTTTAATTATTGATAATATTGCCACCATGGGCTTATATCTATTTAGACATCGGAAGGGTGATTTTTTTTTTTTTAATCACTTACGTGACTCTCTTTCAGAGGTTTTACACAGGTTCTGTTGAGGAAAGAATAATATATTTTTATTTATAGAAGAGACTTTTTGCACAAGGCTAAAGTTTCATTTTTAGAGGTTTTGGATGTTGGATGCATTTATAAAACACACAGTCTTTGATTTCCTAGTTCTGGACTCTGATGGTATGAGCTCTCTAGCTGTTTCCAGTATTTCTTTAAATTTCATCATAGGTCCCTGKCTCTCCTGTGTTTCCTGGTTGCTCTTGAAACTGTCATTTGTATTTTATTCAAGAATAACATTGCTGAAGTTCTTACGGCTTCTGTTTTGTGGCCATTGTTGTTTTGCGTTCTCTTTTATCTCTTAATCTAATTWAAATTTTTTTTTTCTTTTGTATTTYGATTTAGCTGGAGTGTTCAGTGCAGTGCATTCCTTTTTACATTACTTAAATGTTTCTGTATCTTTTAGTGGCTTGATTTCAGAAAGATAGCTAATAGAGCCAGCTGGCTCAGATCGTTGAGAAATGAATTTCTCCATTTCACAGGAAAAATCTTATCTCAGAAATGTGATTTCTTTTTTCTTTTTTTTCCCCCTTCTCTGTCGCTTTCTATGGAATGCAGATTCTGAAATATCTGTTTCAGATGTATCGAGCTAAAACAATATCAGAAAAATTGAAACAGTTGGTGACATTTGAACGTTTTATTTATGGTAATCTCATTGACCAAAATTTGAATGTTTCAGTTCCTTTTTAATCTCATTTTTGTTTCTGTTCAGTGTAGCGAAGGGAAAAGAATGGTTATCTCCAGATGTTGCAAAGTGCAGGAAACTCTTCAAACAAAATGTGAGARCTTGGAAAGAAAGAAATAAAAAATTTTTTGAGCGTGGCTTTACCAAAACTTGTGATGTTAACTTTCACTTTTGATTAATTCTTTTTACCATTTTCARTGGTTTGAAAATGCAACAAGAAACACTTAACTCAACCTGGCAATGTTTCTTTCAACGGGGAAATTTTAAAACAATCTTAGTGTTTCTTCCACATGAAGGAATAGCCTTTCAGTGACATAGAGTTTCAAACAACATGTAGCATAGTACTTCTGATATATTACTGAATATCTAACCTTTCTTGTGCACYTAGTGATAACATGCATAGTTTAACTCAGATTTTATAAGGTATATAATACTACTCTTCTCTCGTAGCATCCCGGCACCTCACAAATCACCAAGTTTACCTAAAAAGCCTTGTTTTGGAAGGAATTATATTGTCATACGTCTGATATGAATACGAGGAGGAGTTTGAGGCTAGCCCTACGTCACGTAGGGCACGTCTGCTCTGTATTCGGAGGTATGGAAGCARCTTGGGTAGATGTTCCTGTGCTGACTTTAACTAGACAGACTTAGTATTGCTGGTTGTGTAACCACAGCAAAGTGGCGTTCTGTGCGTGTTAACATGCAGAATATTTGCCTGATTCTTGATCAGGCCTTTCAGAATGCTTGGGGCGCCGGGCTGCTGTAGCTCTGCTCCCCACAGGTAGGGTGGCACGCTTGGAGGCGTGCTGGACTTGGATCGTACCTCGGCTGGCAAAACGGGCCTTCAGGCTAAGGTCGGCAGCGCAGCGTGGCTGGCAGGGGTCCTGGGGTGAGGCGTGAGGGGGGAGTGTCCCACAGCAAGGTTTGTGGTGGTGCTCCCCGCTTTGCTTCCAGGCACCTGTGCTGTTCCCGTGGGCCCTAGTGACTGTGTGCGACCTGAGCTCTCCTTCCTGTCTCGTTCGCAGCAATGGAAGTACTGCCGGTGAATCCGCCTGCGGCTGGGACTTAAACTCCAGCTCTTCCAGTTCCTGGGTAYGTATTTTATATATATGTGTGCATATATATATATTTGTGGGTGTGTATACACACGCACATAAACGTAAAGCCCTTCCTTATGCCTCTTTCTCAGCTGCAGCTGTATCAGGGCTCCGCTGTCTCGCTGATTTCCGATGTGGTTGTCCATCCCCGGGGGCTGTGAATTGCTGTGATCTGTTACCGCTACATTTAGCACTGTACCTTTTTAAATGAAGTGACTTCTGAGCAGCTATCTTGATTAAAGCACGTGTATGAATAAATAATGTAGTGGACTTAACAGTGAGGGAAGAAATAGATCAAGTGGAGATGTAATTCTTGAGAGGATACATTTTTCTCGCTCCTTGATTTTATAGATTATTTAGAAGAAGTGGCTCTAATCATAGTGGTTCATGTTTTCATTTAGTACAATAACATTTACTTTGATATGTAGCTGTGGCACTTAGCAGACAATCCTGATATTTAGCCTACAGTATTTTTCCATTATATACAGACTAATTAAGATTTGCAAGCATTCATTTCCTGCCCATTTCCTCCAGAAAATGAATGTGAAGTTCAGAACTTCAGCATTGTTGTAGTTCTTTTGATTTTCATTTTCTTCCATGCAAAACTAATGCAAAGATCTTTTTTATTGCTGTAACACCAGTACATTTTCATATTCAGTCTTGTGGTGTTGTTTCACAGATGCTCATAATGTAACAACAAAGAGAGATGACACAATCATTAGTATTTCTGAGCGTGGCAGTTCAAAGGGGGAAGTAGYAGTACTCATCCATGCACACGTCTGCTAAGGTCTGGGAATGAGGCCGTTCAGCTAATGATCAAGGCAAGACAGAAGCAAGCAACCACTTCTAGTTCTCTCACTACAGAACTTGCAGTAGGCTGCTTCTTTCAGTGTGTGGTGGTGGACTGTGCTATTAAAATACATGTTGAAACAATACCAAGAGCAAAGTGAGAAATAGGATTTATTGCAGCCAGTTCTGCTCCTGCCGCTTGCATATGCAGTCCTGCGTATCTGGTGCTATTTTCCTACCTGAAAAGAGAAGGGAGCCCAGTATCATGCTCCCCTGGGACAAGCAAGTTAGAATATGTATGACTTCTGCAGAGATGTGGCAGAATGGATAAAAGAAAAGCAGTATGCAAGGAGCAGAATCCCCACTCCTATAAATCTTTTGCAAAAAAGTGGAGGTTTTAAAATGATAATCTACTTCTCAGTACAATGATAAATTCCTAAACTTAAGAAAAACCCTCCTACTTGTTCAGTGCCCTCCTCCCCACCACCTATAGCATTTCTTAATTCTGTTCCCTAAGAGGAAATAAATAACTCCTAAAGGCAAACAACACCTCTGAGTTTTGCCCAGATAAATGGAATAGTTTGCTGTCTTGGCAGGAGGATAACTATTAAAAAGGAGAATAGGGAAAATTGTAGCTATTGCACCTAAATAAATGAGATAAAGGAACATCAGATAATTAGTRCCAAATCAGCCCGACTCAGAGACAAGAGCAAAGTGCAAACAAATARAATGAAAACACTACAAGGCGAAACAAGTCAAGGTTAATATTAAATTTTGTACAATTCAGTGTTAATTGTAAATAAGATATGTAAAGGAACAAAAAGAGAAAAACGTGGATCTAGATATCAGATGAGAAGACTGTTTTATCTCAGTCTGTCTTCTGAAAAATGCAGTGTGTGCTTTCAGCATAGGCCACTTGTGGGGTGGTGATACTGGGAGAAAGGAAGGAGGGAACAAGGCTAATTTGCTGTAGGAAGGACAGAGATACGTATGTGGCTCTTACTTGGARGCTGTAATAACAGAAGAAATCAAATGTGAGCTTAACTGAAAAGATTTATTTTAAATAGAAAACTTCAGTGATGTCACTCCAGCAATGCAGCATAGGACGAATTTTAGGCATTGATCTGTTGCATATGCTAAGCTGGGTTGTTCTGTCTTGTTTGTCATAGCTGCTACATAGATGGTCTTTGTATGTTAGTATGAGCTGGGGAGGGGGGGGGGCAAAAGCCGTTGTCACTGAACCAAGAGCAATTTTCTTTCTCTGACTTAATTGGTATAACAGAGCTGTCTCTGTGGGGAGATGTCCTAAATGGACATCTGGATACATGCTAAATGATGGGTAAATGCTCTAATGGTTATTGAGTGTGAAGGAGGGTGACTATGGGGTTGGTAGAGCAAAACAGAATAGGAGTTTGAAACACTTTGCTTCTGAGCTCTGACAAGAACCAAGAAATGTCCATCTTGAGTGGCTCCGAATTCCTGATTYCTTTTTCCTCATGGAGCCATTAAATTGGTTACTCCCATAAGTATACATGGAGTCTGTTCTGGTGTGGGGCTCTGCTTGGTGAGGGCCCTGTGCAGAAAGGTGTGCTTGTGTCATGTGCTCACAGATGATCTGAAGACAAGTTAAATTGATGCACCCTTGGCAAATTATGATTTGGGAGCTCATTATCTCTTTGTAAAACTCATTTTCCAGCCTACTGCTTAAGCTTATAAAAGCACAGTTTTAATATGCCTCCTGCTCTGTTTTTAATTCCCTAGTTGACAGTAAAGAAAATTCTAACCAACTCTCAGGACAATGCATATTATTCTTTTATCTTGATGGCATATTGATCCTGGTGAACATCCCTTCTGCAAAATAATGAACATGCATCTTAAATCCAGTACATAGAGGTCATAGAGTGAGCTTTCTTCTTGCTTTCTTCTAGACTGACTACAACCTAAAAGGATCAGGTCAGGGCTCTTCTGCAAAAAATTCACTCATTTTTCTCTTTCTCAGTCTTGTCTTTCTCTCTCCTTGATTTAGAGTTTCCTGACGCCTAATGGTGTTTTTGTTTTGAAGATCTAATTTCACATTAAGTGATAGAAAATTGCCCTCGTAACCGAAACAGGGGCCATATTTACCTTGAAAAGGCCCCATGAAAGGTGATCTTAGAAATCTGTGACATGAAAAAACATGGGAGATTGTGTGTTGTAGTAGCTCTGCCCTTGCTTGCTCTCTTTGTTCTTGAATAAAAATAGCTCTAAAAAAAGAAAAAAGAAAAAAAAATGAAAAGAGACTTCTAGAGCAATGTAAACTAAGCTTTCAAGAAAAGTCCCCTTACACCAGAAAGTGGGCAATGTGTTTGGTTGGGGAGCTTTGCTGGTGTACTGAAATATGTTAAATTCACATCCTACCTTATGCTGAAATCGCGTTGCTCCTTAGAGAAGCCCAGGTGTGCGTGTTTGCACGCGYGCGCTATCCACAGCAGCACTGACTGAGGCAGGCATCCCCACTTTTTTTCCGTTCAATTCGGGCTCTTACTGAGTATGAGCAGCAACTGGGACTATTTGCATGTAATTTTTCACCATTGTGAGCATGGTCTGAGTYTCTGAAAATTAAAATGAAGGCTTCAGGATTTGTCCCTGAAATAATGGAAAATCCAGGCATGTTTCTTTGCAATGCAAGCTAAACTACCCATACTTTTCAAATGAATAATTATTGCCTCGCTCACCCTATACTCTGGAGGCTAACAGGCTCCGAATCATATGAATGAAGTTATCTTTCAGCAACTTAACACTAAACTTGAGAACAGGTGAAATAAGGAAACCACTTAGAGGAAAATAACCTCTCTGTGATGGCCTTTTCTCAGAAATACAAGATACGCTGTTCAGCACCAGCAAGTGTGTAGGGAACCAGCTGAATGGGAGAATCTGTTCACTCCTCTAAGTACTTAATGGGACATGTATTTCCTTTTGCCAAAGAATGGCTGGTGATACCTGCCTTTAGTTGAAGAAGCTAATGGAAGACAAGGAAGGGCTCTGCTGTTAAGCAAGAGAACTAGATTAATATTACTTTCAGAATGAAAATCCCTTCTCTTTCTCATCTGATTGATCTCATTCTGCAGGCCTTGGTAGAAGAAAAATGCTCRTATTAGTGAAAGATTACAAACTATGTCTTAAAGAAGAAGAATAGGGACTGTGGGTTAGAATAGCAGTTGTCAATCGGTTCAAAAAGGAGCCTGTTGCAGTTACAGGAGTTACAAGACTAATATTTAGAGTTAATCTAACTCTAATTAAAGTGTATGTATATTTGGAAGTGTTGTTGGAACCACCATGGTTTAAAAGCAAACTTTTTATAGTGTGTGTGTGTGGGGAGGGGGGCAATGTAATTTGCTGTATGTAAAGACGAGATGGCAAACATTTGTTAAGAAAATCTTTTTTTTTTTTTTTTTTGTTAGATTTGGAGAAGAAGGAAAATTCTGCGTAAGAATATCCCTAATTCAAGAAGAAGTTTAATTCCAGATTTGTTTTCACAGCTGACTGTCACAGCTGTTACGGTCAACACGAAAACCTTTTTTTCAAAACACCCTTCAGGTGAGCTTACATGAAGCTGGATGTAGATTTTGTGGCTATGGGCCTGTAGGTCTAGAAACAAAAAGCAAACAATTTGTGAAATGAAGAGGAGTATTAATGTAGGAAACTTACTTTTTTAATGCTGTTCTAAAGCACCATGAGAACGTATTTGTTGCCTCTCACAGGCAAGTGTCCAGAGAAGCTGGGATTAGTATTGTGGGTTTTTTTGGTTTTATTTTAGTAAATATGATTCACAGTTTTTTACCACAACTGTTCCTGCTTTAAGTTTACTTCTGCTGATAATGAAACATGTTGGTCCTTTTATGTATGTTGGTGTTTGTTAGTATGACTAGCAGGGGTTTATACACCCATGGTCTTTACTCAGATGAAACTGGGCAATGTCAGGATTATTTATAATCCATTCAGGTCACATTATTGCTTTTGGTAAAACTCTGCGTAAGTTGGATTTGGGTTTTTGGTGATACTGCAGTGTGAGTATAAGTTTGTGATCATTTTCCTCACATACTCTCCATGTTCTGCTAACAGTTTGCATTAGAGTGAGACTTAAATGACAGTTATTTTGGCAAGGTAAGTGGTGAACTGGTTGGCTCTGAGGTTGAATGCTGTTCAGTTATTTAAAACTGATAGGCACTCTCTTGAGAAGTCAATAGTGTAAATATACGTTACAGTTTTAAGTCATACTTTTGTATGGCTATACCTGATCAGAGTAAGGTATTTCTCATGCAGTATGCTTATTTTTCTGCAGATACAGTATGCACCATTTGAGTATAGAAAGAATAATGTAAGCTACTTGTCTGCATTTACTGGCGTCTGAATAAATCCGATAATTCAGAAAAGAAACCTGGGTAGTAGGACGAGTTGCTTGTACCGAAGGGCTTAATACTGAGAAATGAGTAGAAAAGCAAAAGTGTGTAGATTTTTAAGTGCAAACAAATACAAATACGAGAGAGARAAAGCAGCAAGAAATTTTTAGAGGCCTCCAAAATTTCATTATAAGGAGAACTGAAAGTGCAGGTTTAGGCCTAGCTGGAAAAGAAGCAGGTAGGAGGTGACATAATAGCTGTTTAATGATAATATCTAGAGAGGAAATCCATGAAACCACACCTGCTTAACATCTCTTCTAACATAAGAACTAATAGATAACAGAGAAAGTGGAATGTMAGTAGCCTTATGGGGACGTTTTACTAATGATACTAAAATAATTWACTGTGATTTAAAGGAGATGGAATGACAATGTGTGAAGCTATTGCACTATGTAGTAAAGGTGTAAGGTATATTGTTGTCCTCCAGTTCTAAATATAAGCCATTTTCTGTCAGTGTGTTTTGTGGGAAAGGTTTGTTAGTGCATTTTGTCAGGTGATGTAATTTCAGCATGCATTTTTCCTGAATGTATTTTGACGCGTTTGGCATTGGGATATATTGTAGACGGGACACTGGACCAGATAAACTACTTGTCTAATCATGTATCAGAATTCCTCTGTTCCTAAACAATAGAAATATGTTTTGGTTGAATTGTTCACTTAAGAAGTTGTTTAAGTTCCAGAATTAATTTTGTGTAGCCTCTGGCAATCACTATGCACCTTCAGAACCMGTTCCCGACAAGGCAGAGCCCATCTTAAGAATGTTTCACTCTTAAACCAAGCAAGCAAGTTGTAGAATTAAAGAACATTTTGTTTTGAAATAGTCTTACTTCTCTTCTGTGCTTGGAAAGCTGACAGTCTAGCTGAGTTTTGTGGAACTTCGTATTTCATGGCAATGTTTTAATAGTGGCTTAAACCTAACACACTTCTTTTTGTCTTAAGAGAAATGTGGATATGGCAAACTCTCAAACATCTTGAAAGGTTGTGGAGAACTGGAGAGGTGCATGAGGACTGGAGAAAGCTGGTGTCACCCTGTTCTTCAAAAAGGGCAAGAAGGAGAGCCCAGGCAACTACAGGCCAGTCAGCTTCACCTTCATCCCTGGAAAGGTGATGGAGCAGCTCATTCTGGATGTCATCTCCAAGCATATGGAGGAAAAGAAGGTGATCAGGAGTAGCCAGCATGGATTCACCAAGGGGAAATCCTGCTTAACCAACCTGATAGCCTTCTCTGATGGCATGACTGGCTGGGTAGATGAGGGGAGAGCAGTGGACATTGTGTACCTTGACTTCAGCAAGGCTTTAGACACTGTCTCCCATAACATCCTCCTAGAGAAGCTCAGGAAGTGTGGGTTAGAYGAGTGGACAGTGAGGTGGATTGAGAACTGGCTGAAAGGCAGAGCTCAGAGGATTGTGACCAGCAGCACAGAGTCTAGTTGGAGGCCTGTGGCTAGTGGCGTCCTTCAGGGCTYGGTACTGGRTCCCATCCTGTTCAACTGTTTCATCRGTGACCTGGGTGAAGGGACAGAGTGCCTCCTCAGCAAGTTKGCTGATGCTACCAAGCTGGGAGGAGAGGCTGATCCAGCTGAGGGCTGTGCTGCCATTCAGAGAGAGCTGGGCGGAGAGGAACCTGCTGAGGTTCAACAAGGGCAAGTGCAGAGTCCTACACCTAGGGAGGAATAACTCCATGTACCAGTACAAGCTGAGGGCTGACCTTCTGGAGAGCATCTCTGCAGAGAAGGAGCTGGGAGTGCTGGTGRACAACAAATTGACTCTGAGCCAGCAATGCGCCCTTGTGGCCAAGAAGGCTAATGGCATCCTGGGGTGCATTAGRAAGAGTGTTGCCAGCAGGTGGAGGGAGGTGATTCTGCCCCTCTACTCAGCCCTGGAGAGGCCTCATCTCGAGTACTGTGTCCAGTCCTGGGCTCCCCAGGACAAGAGAGGCATGGAGAGAGTCCAGTGTAGGGCTATGAGGATGATTAGCTGACTGGAGCATCTGCCCTCTGAGGAACGGCTGCGAGAGCTGGACCTGTTTAGCCTGGGGAAGAGAAGACTGAGGGGGGATCTTACCAATGTGTATAAGTGCCTTAGGGGAGGGGATGTCAAGGGGATGGGGCCAAACTCTTCTCAGTTGTCCCATGTGACAGGACAAGAGGCAACGGGCACCATCTGAAGCATAGGAGGTTCTGCCTGAATTTCTTCACTGTGAGAGTGATGGAGCACTGGCACAGGTTGCCCAGAGAGGTTGTGGAGTCTCCTTCTCTGGAAACCCACCTGGATGCAACCCTGTCTAACATGCTGTAGGTGACCCTATTCGGTCAGRGAGGTTGGACTAGATGATCTTCAGAGGTCCCTTCCAACCTCAACCATTCTGTGATTTTGTGAAACTGAAATTGTGTCATGGACAAATCATCATTAGAATTTAGCATGCATATGGATCACACAGAACTGGAATCACATAAAACTGGGAGGAGTGGCTGATAAACCATATGGTTGTGCTGCTGTTTAAAGGGACTTCGACAAACTGGAGAAAAGGGCAGAGAGAGAAAAGGAGGTGAAGTACACAAGTTTGTTTTACTCTTCCAGATTAATGAATACAAGGATTTCTTTCATTTTAAATATTAAGAGTAGATACATAGCAGCTTATATAGCTATGGAATTACTGAATACCATTATTTATAGAGAACTTGAAACAGAAGCTTGGATTTTATGGTGCATGCAGCATGTTCTTTAGATCATTTATAGTAAAGTAGGATAGAGGTGAAGTGCCTGTTTCTGTGAAGTACAGCAGTTTGATTGCGTTGTGTAAGTAACGAGTGCGGTTAACTACTGTTGGAACATGTTGAGGCTGTTTTTCCCTTTTCTTATGCAACTTTAATAGATTGAGGGCTGAACTACTGCAGTTCCTAACTGTGTGGTCTGTTTGAGGATGGGAATATGCAGCTAATCGCACTTACCCTTTCTCAAAATATGCTTTTCCATAAATGTCAGCAGTAATTTTTGTAGGAGTGTATGATGGACTGTATAGCTGATAAGTCTTCACAGGGACATGGCCTTCCAAGATGAAGGCTGAGCTTGCTGGCTACAGAAGGTGGTGATGTAGCCATCTTAAGCTGCACTGACTGCCCAGCTAGCTTTTAACTTGTTCTAAGTATGCAGATGCAAGTGTGTTCACCTCAGCTAAGTTGCTCTCAAGCTGTTGCAGCCTGTAGCAAGAATTAGGCCTCTCAGAAGCATGAGGCCACCATTCCTCCATATATAGCTACCGAGATGGCCAACTTCTTGGGTGCATCTCAGGCCAGGAGCACCTGGCCTGGAGCCTGGAGCATTGTCTCATTTCTTGAACAACAGAGTTTGCAGCAAGAGAAGATGAGGTGATAGCTCTGAAACTGGGCTAGTATTTCATTGCCTTCACACCCCTGTGAAGGGAAGCAGCCCAAATGTTTCAGAARCTGGCCCTGCTGTCAGTGACAATGGAGAGAAGCTGCACACGGCATCTTAAGATGATTTGATGTTTTTTAATAATCTTGCCAAAAGGTAAAGGATGATTTTTTTTGATACTAAATGCATCTTAAATATGTTGGAAGGTTTGTGTTTTGGAAACCTATTCAAGGATAGACTGTACTTTAAATGCTCTTGTTTATGGAACTGAGGTACTTCATTGTGGATTTATGTGATGAGATATTAAATTTGCCTGAATACTTAATATGAAGTAAAAGCATGGAACCTTTCATAGCTACATTTCCCTTGGTTCATTCTTTTTTTGTTAGTCCAAGGCTGCCCTRGACAAGGCTGTATTGCATTATTCATATTGTAAGGTCAGATTTAGTTTTTGAGTCCTTACCCAGCCAAGACAACGTTGACATTATAGAGTATGTGCCTGAATTAAGAAACTTGCAGAGAAAAAGAGCCCTTTGGTCCCTGACTTCTCTATGATATGTTCTTATGAACTRGATCTTCTCTGGAGCAAAACTCCTGCTGGAAACAACAAAAGCTCTGGCTGGCTGAGTAAGAGGACAGCATTGGGCTTTCCTGTGATTTGTCTGACTCTCAAATGCTCAGGTGTGACCTGGCATTCCCACAGTATGAAGTTTGTGAAAGGGCTATCCTCTTCAGGACTGGGAGGAAGATGGTAGAAATTGTTSTTACTCAGCTCCTCTGGAACTGCATAAAGTCCTACTGGGAGACAAGGCCACTGCTGTTCTGTGTGTTAGTGGGTGGAGGTGATGGGTGGGCAGGGGTGGAAGGAAGGGTATCTCAGGAAAGGGCATAGAAGCACTTTCACAGTGTCTAGAGAAACCGTGAGCAGGCAGAGGACATGCAGGCTTCCAAGTCTTTGAGGGTTCCTGTAGCACTTCTTAACCAAGACCAGTGCCTCTGTGGGACACATCAGTATTAAAGGGGAAATCTGATTTCTTGCTTCCATTAGTGCCGTGACATAGTAGGTTTATGAGAAGAGGATCAGTGCTTTGTCACTGAACATTCTGTCATCGTTTTTCTTAAGGACTTGCCAGGGTTACCATGTATGTGCACRGTGCACTCAGTAGTGCTTTGATGTTTAAGAGGACCTAGCTTAAGTGCAAGCATGGCAGAAGCAGAGCTTTTCTATTCTAAAAAAAACACTCTAAACCCCAACAAATCTGGACGCCTCAAAGTTTTCTCTGTTGTGCCAAGGGCTATGAACTACCACTTTCCTGGCCAAAGCATAACTATTGCTTCCAGACATAGACAGCTGAAATAAAAACTGAAGGGAGGGGATGAGAGGAGGCAGAAAGAGGGGGGAAAAAAAACCTAATGCAACAAAAGGAAGTTAAACACCCCTCCTCTTTCCCTCTCCCCGCCTCCCCCCCCCAAATTCCAGAAATACAGGAGTAGATGTTATGAAGCAGGCTCAGTTTCTAGCAGCTTGATCTTTGCTTTTGTGTGCATTTGGCTTTGTGTGCACTGATGTCCTGTTAATAATTATCATTCTGTTGACACCTGTATTCATGATGACACCCCCGTATCACATTTTCATCACAGCGTGAAATATTGCTCTCCTTGCTTTTGTTTTGTTTTGTGCTATGAATTTAACCCAGAACTGAAAAAGCTAGGCACTTCTCACAGCACACAACGGGACATTGATAACCTTGCAGACTAGTTACTGATCCTATCTCAGTGCTTCTCTCTCTCTCTCTCTCTCCTTCCTCCTGCCCCTCTTTATAAGCARACAAGGTTTTACCTCAACAAGCTGATGACAGAATAATTTCTCCRGGTTGATTGTTTGCCCCATGTGGACCTCTGGAGATCTTCATACAGTGGAAAGAAGGAGATCAAAAGACTGCAAGAAAAAAGAGGCAGAGGACTGAAAAAAGCCACCGCAAAGATCCTGCTCAGGTTTCAGTCTGGTGATGAACAGACTTGTAAAGTATTCTGAGACCTGTCAGATTTTCCCATCTAAAATCCAGACCTATTTTTAAAAGATTTTTCATAATGAGTCTCTCTTCTCCCGTCCTCAGGCTCAGAGTGTTTTCTGAAAAAGTTCTGCAAGGCAGAGAKGTTGAACACTTGATCACATGCAGGAGCACAGGATAGATGGAGTACAGCTGACTCAACAGCTACGGGGAATTTGGGTAAGTGTCCATCATGTCAGCCACCTAGAACTTACTAAAATAATGGTAAAAGTCAAATTATTTTTTTCCTCATCTTTTTATCACTTGTCAGGCAAAGTTAAGCTTGCTGGGAAATCTCAAGGGAGTTGGTCAGGGAAGAAGTTTGCTGGGAACAGCTAATGAAAACAGCAAGGCAAATTAGCATCCAGCTGTGAAGAGAGGTGTTATTTCTTTCTCAACTTAGCTTTTATTTAAAAGTACCCAGACCAGACCAGACCTGTGCTATTAATRTGAGGGGAGAATGGTTACAGACCCCTTGTAGTGCTGAGATTACCAGTGCATGTCAAACCCCCCTCACAGTGCTTTTAGGAGGGGAACAATTGCTTGAGGGAGACGATATTATCCAGCTTGTGGTGTCAGTCTGCCTGTTCTCACAATCATTGCATTGATGGAGAAAAATTTTGATAAGCGAGACTTCTTATCTGGCTCCCACTGCAATCGAATGACATAAGTTCGCTTATTGGAAATGACATTGTCTCTGGTCACAAAGGTGACTGGACATGATAATTGCTCCACCTTTGTGTATTTTTTTTAAGTARTAATAATGACTATATTCTTGAGTGAAGATACTGGGATTTGAAATCAAGTCTCTGTTTAAGCTGATGAACTGATACAGTCCAAATTGATGTAGTTACTGCAATTTGCTATGTGTACTGCAAAAGGAAATTTTATCGTGGTCTGTGAGCAGCAAAAGATGGGACTGCTGGCCCCCTTGTGTGCTCTTGATCGAAGAATACTTTATCAGTGCATGACATATTTTGTTTTCTTTCATCTAGGTCTTGAGCAGTATCCCTCAGGCTTGTTTAAGAGTTTGGCTTGAAAATTACTTCAAACTGTGTTTTGCCTCTTTGAGAGGGACTCAAAACATGGTGATAGGAATATCCATAAATGAATTTTTTCTATTTCACAGTAGAAATTTTTGTCTTTTTAAATGTAACCTTGGAACTGTTGTGTGTATGCTCTGATTTTAAAGGTAAACTGTGGTATTAGATACTTTCTTAAAGTGAGAGATTAGCAGTATTACTAACCCCAAATTTGTTTAACTTTTAAGGATTAGATAAAGCCAGACTGTACTGCAATAGTATTCTACAACTTCATTGCATAATTTCTATTCCTAAAGTAGGGAAATTGAAGTCATCCTGATGCCATAACTATTGCTACTTTTTGTCAGAGAAGTCTTTATTTTAATGGTAACTTTCCAAGCTGCAAACAGATGGCTGCAGTATAATCTACTTGCTAGTGACATCAAGCATTATTTACTKAAGACTTATATCTGTATTGCTCTCTTTGAAAGCATAAAAAGAGTAATTAAGTAGAGTGATACTTATTTAGGTAGGTTTTTATCTGCCCATGTGACTGCAAGGCTCCTGGGACAGGCAATAGGATTAAGACTGTGTCATTACTACATCAGTGGCTTTGAACCCAGACCATGGTTAAAAGCGACAGAAAGCCATTAGCATCTGATGACTCTTCARTGGCCTCAATCTAATGATTTGATGGTCTCTGTAAATTTGCTAGCTAATAGGACCACCATAATGATCAGTGGTCTGAGCAGAAAATTGGTAGACTGACGTGCATACTTTGAGCATGTATTTTAGCTTAGAAGCAACCCGTTCACTCCACGATCTAGGGATGCTCTTGGTTTGCCCATACASGGTTATTACTGCTTGTGCATTTCAGTCTACAGATCCTGGATTTTAGTCTCCTACTGATTTTTAAATTGGAATGTCTGTGTTAAAACGGATAAAGCGACTGATAAAACAACAATGTAAAACAGGTGCAAGAGAGCAAAGTCAGCTCGCTTGTTTCTCTCAGTATGGGATTAATTAACCAAACTTTTAATTAACCAACTTTTAAAAACACTGTAGCCATCTTGTTCATTACAAGTGCTTCTGTATGTAATATGCAGTGTGTAGATGGGTGATGTATGATGGGTGGTTACAGGATGGTCCTTGTTTCATAGTTGGTTAACTTTAACTATTGACTATAGRTTTTTTCCTTTCTTGTGTATGATATTCTGTGGTGACTGGAAAATCAAAACTGATTTTTAGYTTAGTTTAATGATGTATCAGTCAGGTATGCAGTAGCTTTAATGTGATATATGTTTAATTGCAGTAAGTTTATATTCTTGTCATTTCTTGTTGCATTGACCAAAGTTTTACTAATGAATCTACTCTTAACACACAAAACTGGGGAGAGGGTCAGACCTAAGAACAAAAAGTCGATTCATGTGGGTTTTAGTGATTAAAAGAAAATGAGACTTTGCTTTGTCAAGAACCCTCAAGTGTGAACTGAAATGATATTTTCAGATCACTGCAACAATCTCCAAATGTTAAACTAAACTTTCTTTTTTCTTAAGTCTCCTGCTGATGCCTTTTTTTTTCTCCATGCAGTAGAGAATGTGGAGAGTGTGGAAGTGAGAGGAGATTTTTTTTTCAGAGTTCTATAATTCAAGTCTAGTGCTTTGACTATAAATCATTTCCTTCAGCCCAGTTTTCCCTCTCAGATCTGCCCTCAGTGACAGTATTCTGCACTTTATCTGTGTGAATMTCCCCGGGGAAATAGTGGCTAATTCATGCAGGTTGGAAAACAGAATAGAATTCTGCCTTTCCAGTATAACTGAGGAAATTTGGATTTTTTTGTATTTTTTATCTCTGAAACTCTGAAATTGATCTATGTTTTTACATCTTGTTAAGGCAGCTATGAACCATAGAATGAGAAATATCTAGTTTCAAATGTAAATTTGAAATTTTTAGCTTATCTTTCAGATGCATAGTATCACTTAACCTACTTTTATTTTAGGATATGATGAGTATGATTTGTAAAAGACTTGCATTTCCAGGGGCCTTAAACTGTTTAAATGTCTGGGTGAGTTTTGGCAGTATTTCCTATGAAATGCAGAAAGAGAACCAAGTAAAGTATATTCAAGGAATCTTTGTGGGACAATAAAACAAGTATTCTGGCAGTATTTAAAGTAGAATTCAAGAAATAAAGTAGAATTGCTAAGCACAACTATAGTGGAATAATGGAATGGGATGAGGGAAAGGTAGTGGAAATGTCGTTTGAAGTGTATCAGTATTTCACTAATGGACATAAGAAATGGCTAGAATAATAACATAATATGGAGTAATAACATAATATGTTTAGCACACAGTAGCAGCCAAACAGTTTGTTTCTTCATTTCAAGCRTCTTAAATGCAGATGTAGTAAGTCAAAATGTCTGGCCTATTACACAAATAGTTGTGAGGTATTTTTATGCTTTAATTACTATATTTCACTACCAGCCTGATGTTAATGGCTTCTTGGAAAGTGTTGTACTACTTTGCATAAATTTATTGGAAATATTTCATATCCTTCATCTGATCACTGTTTCTCTTCTTACTTTGTAAAAATGCAGTTAGTTTATTTTATTTATTTATTTTTCTTTCACRCCAGGCTAAAAAACCTCAGTGCCTCTAAAGATTTATGGTAGTAATGAACAGCRACACACATGCTGCTGAAGTATAAGATCTGATTTTGTTTTGAACTGTGTGTGTATGTTGGCATCTGTTATCCACCCAACATGTAACTCCCATTGCCGTTAATAGACTTTACAAAAAGACCRTATCTTTTGGAACCAGATCTAGCTATTCAGCAAGGTTTAGAATGGATATTTCCTTTCAATTTGTGAAAAACTGTAAATTTCTTGCATATAAATCTGCTTATGGGCTTTTGAATTTCAGCCTCCCAGGGAGCACTCTGGTCAAGGTTTGAAGCCTTTCTAAACGGACCACATTTCAGATTAAAATCTAATAATTTTAGTGTGACTTTCATTTGCAGGGAGTTAAGTCTCTTTCTCTTCCCCTTACTTGTAAAGTAGCTGGAATGTAAACCAGATTTTTGTAAACTTTTTATAAACAAAAACTCTGTATATTATTTTAAGAAGTTATCCCAAAGTTTGTTTCTCTATCTCCATAAGCACATGCTTCATTTAGAAAACCTATTGGCATTTCAGATGTTAGTTATAATTTAGTCTCTGTTCAGGTAGAGCATCTATGTGGTTCTAGTGGAGGTTTGATTAAATAGGGGCTCCAAACTTTGACCCAAGGTTAGTTATAAAACTGAAATAGTATAGAGCTAATACAGGACTGATCAAATCTCAAAAGTAGTGTAAAAACTGTTGTGTTTAAATAATATATCTCTTTACTACCTATTCAGCACCTAGCCAAAATCATTATGTGCTGAATAGGTAGTAAAGAGAGATTGGTTTACCTATTTAAAAAACCCTTAAAACGATGTATTTTCTCCTTTCTTTGGTGGTGGTGGTGGGGATGGAATGGGAGAGTGGGAGAGGGAAACATCCATTCTGTTTGCAAGTTTAGCTGTGTTGCTGGTGAGATTTTGTAGCCTTCCATTCAGGAAAGTACTGATCTTCAGAATTTTTTTATATATGCATATTTATGTGTGTGTGTATGTATATGCACATACATATGCAATATATATAGTTAAATAAACATGATATATAATAGGTCTATACAACCATCATATGTACAATACACCTATATATTATCTATATTAGATATAGGTATAGATATGTCTATATAATGCTATATAGAAATAGGTGGGGGTATGTGAGCGTTTTTCAAAGTCTTGGCCCCAAAGAYGGCCCTCAAAGAGAGGGAAGTTTGTGGTTGAAACTCGCCCTAAAAAATTGTTTACGTCTCAGGTGCAGGCATGCCCTTATTTCTGTAGTAATCCTTTCAAGAAGTGAAAGTATCACTGTTTGGCGATGGCGTTGTTCAAAGTGGGTACTGYAAATTTCCAAGTTCTGTTTTGTCAGAACCAGGAGAGCCCAAGGATGAACACAGGTAAAGGAATGGAAGACAGCAGTGAAAACACGGTTTGGATAATCGGTTATAATGGGATATACAAGTTACAGGYGGGAGTTAGCCTGTAATTAAAATACGTCGCTGCTGAAGGACTTTGAGGTAGACAGTTACTCTTCTGTTTGTGTTCAGCAGTTATTTTTAGATGATGGTAAATGGTTCAGCACATGTCCAGAAGAGCAGCTGTTCCAGGAGACCTGACAAAGGTGCAGGTAGCATAGCTCCCACCTGAAGAGTGCGGGTGCAGGGACAAGTGGCCAAGTGTGGCAGCGAGACAGACAGAAACCAAAAAGACAAACTATTTCATCGTGAGAATCCTGTGAGAAACAGTACGTGCTGAACAATATAAATTATCATTTGACATATTTTTTATGAGTAACAGTAATATTTCTATTCCATTACCTGTAGAGGCCTAATATATGTTGTTAGGGAGCATTTCGGCAGTTCCTAGGTATGTATGAAAATGCTTATAAATGTTTCACCAAACTCGACCAGGAATTTATCACATCTACAACTTTCTTTCAGTAGGATTTTCATTATTCCTATTAACTGTTCTCTTTTAGAAAGTCTTACCCAGTAAGGAGGCATAAATATTACTGTTATTTGGTAGAACTGCTGTACTCTGGGAATGGAAGATGGAGCACAAGCAATAGATTATAATTTTTTTCTCATAAAATACAGATGAATATGTGAAATAGATAATATTCAGAAATCAGGACTGTCTCATAAATGAATTTCCATAAACTTTTAGGGCTGAATCAGTAGTGAATGCTGCTCATAATGGAAAATTTTTGAAGATCCTTTTGGATCTTAATAAAGATAGAATGGGAGAAAAAGAGAATTGAATGTCAGGTGATATGAGAGAAGGAAGAGGAGGGACTTCAGGCGGGTGAAAGCACTGGTGTTCCAAAAAATTCAATTACTAAATTGAATGCAAAATGGCTTTTTAAAAAAATCATAAACATCTTTATTATGAAATTTTGGGCAGGTTTTTTTCACATGGCAAAATTTGTGAAAGCAGGAACAAAGCTTTGTAAAATTATAAAAATTAGATTGAGGGGAGTATGTTGTAACTGTTAACCTCTTTATGCTGCACATCACTGAAGAGTACAGAAAAGTAAGACCTGCAGTATGACTCAGTGCTGAATATATAAATAACTGATTCAGTGGAGATTCATAGCCTGGCTGTGTCAGCATTCTGAAAATACAGTAATTTTATTGCAGTGCAACCTGAATATGTTGGACTGTTTCTTTTAATCAATTGTATTAGAAATCTAAATGAATCATGGTTCATGAAATTACTCAATTAACCTGATTTGATTGGTCTTTAAATTCCTGACTGTCTCTTTATCTGTACCCTGCCTTTAAAGATCTATTTTGTCATTAATGCTTGAATTAGTCATCAGGTGAACTTCTGTTGGTGTCAGTGGAAGTCCTACGCAAAATTCTCACCTTCAGCTCCAAGTCCGTGGGAAAAACAGTTCCCTTTCTAAATAGAAAATGCCAAACCTATTTTGGAAGAGATGATTATGTGGGTGAGTGGATGTGGAAATATCTGGAAGTAAAATGATTTAAGTGGCTATGAAAAGATACTGCACTGCAGTCAGTGTCACAAACAAATATGGTACATTATGAAAACATGAAAAGGTCCTTGAAGATGCTTAGCATAGGAGAATGGGAGAAGAGGTCTGAAAAACACAAATGCGAGCGCTGTGTACATCAGTGCAACTTGGAGTGGGTTTGTCTGTTAAGAGTTCCATAGCCTGAAAGGATCAAATTTCCCTTGCAGCGGTGTGTCAGCATCTTTAGAATCATGAAATTGTCTTTTTTGCTGTCTTTTTTTTTAACAGCCAAGTATATTGCTACTGGACCAAAGAGGTGTGTTTTGGGGAAGCACTGGGCCTTTTTTCCTCAAAAAAAGGGTTAAAGAACACTGCTTGTCAAGTTAAAGGGGGATGGGTAAGATGGCAATACGTATTTTCCACCTGACTATGTTGGCTGCTGGATTGTAAACCACCCTGTTCTGACACTTGAATATTCACCTTCTCTCTCTCTCTCTCTCTCTCTCTCTCTCTTTTAAGTGGAAGTTTCATTTCATGTTTGTGTACCAACAATAAGACTTCAGCGTCCTGTTACTATTTTGATAAAGCTTTATGTTTTATTCTGCAACTGGATGAGACAAATATTCAGCAATATCAATATGGTACAAATTATTTGATTAGGATAGCTATATGCATCTAGGAGACTGAGGATTTAGCATTTTCCATTGAGAAATCGTTTGCTGGAGGTCTTTATGAACAAACAGGACAACGGGAATGACATAAATATAGCTAATTCCACTTTGAGGTGGAAGGATGGATAAGGTTAGCCTTAAGGTACTTTCTGGCCATGCAGTTTTCTCAAGAGAAATAAATTATGAACATTCATTTTTTTCTCTCCTCTCTCTCCTCTCTCTCCTCTCTCTCCTCTCTCTCCTCTCTCTCCTCTCTCTCCTCTCTCTCCTCT
>NW_028185239.1:2229746-2260040 GCF_003343005.1 Rhea americana | reverse complement strand
TCATCCCAACTTGTGATGTGGATCTGCATATTGATCCATATGCAAGTGAATCAATAGCCAGAAAGCAAGCAGAACATTAATGGTTCTGTTAAAGTCTGACTCGCTCTGAGTATGGCTGGCGAACTAATGGTCTAAATACTTGATGTCTTAATTAAGTCATTAATTCCTCAGCAGTGGTCTCTCTTTCCTCTGAAACCTTTGCTAATGTGTTAACTTTCAGTAAATTCTAAAATTTTAATTATTAAAGTTCTTTTTTTCATCTGGTTTTGAGAGTGTCATTAATTTTTTTTCAAAGTTTTTTTGGTAGTTAGAAAATACTGTGGTAGTTAGGAAACTGAAGATAGAATTATGTCTTGGTAAATTGCCCTTGATTTATTACCATTGTAGTGGACATCGGGGGCTAGCCTGTATCCAACAGAACAACAATAGCTGCTTTATCCAAGTAACTGTTGTAAAGCAGAGGTGATGCTGTGGTACACTGGAGACATGTCAATTTTCCCAAGGAAAAGTATGTTTCTTTTGAAACAGAATACAAAACTTTATAATTAAAAAAAACCCAAACAAATAAACAAAAAGAACACCTGCAAAATATACTTTTCTACCTGTGAGTAGTGGAAAGGGTWAGGAGATCACGAAAATGAAAAGGTTTCTTAGCAACTCACTTAGGAATTTTATTTTTTTGCACATGTTTTCATAATTCTTTGTTAACCTTACCCACAAACATTGTCAGTCTCCGCAGGAATATATTAGAAGAAAGAATAGAGGGTCAAAGGGGGCTTTCATTTACTGCTCTGTATCCCTCTGGAAGTTCAGTGAGGTTGCATTATTGCCATGGATCACACTTTGATCTAGAAGTTGTGCAGATACTGCAAAGCAAAACTGCTTTTGGATAGGATAGCAAGAACTATACCTGAGTGATGAATCCTTCATGCTTAGCAGGAGCCGGGTGTTTTTACTCCTTTTTTATTCCATGCACTTCCAAGCAGAATTACATGGGAGTGAATGGCTGGACTCCGCTGGTGACGTCTGAACATCCTTTTGATGAGGATGTTCTACTACTTTAGTAGAGTCTGGCTCAGTGCTTTGTTCTAGCTGGGTTTTTTTGCTGACAAGGAACATYTAGGAGAATGTCCCATATGAGTCTCTCTCAACATAAGGCTTTAAATCTCAGGTTTGTGTTCTCTATGATCCCAGCCTGAAATCTAGTGGAAGCCTTCCTATTAATTTCAGTAAGCTTTAGCTCAGAGCCCTGGGTAGCCACAAACTATCCTGTTACAAGAGAGCAGGGTTAGCTCAAATACACWCTCCCAGTGCAGTTGCCAGTTCTTCTTGGCAATGATGAAAGCCACTTGCCATGCCAGGTATGACTGCCTTCAGRTGTTCTGTGTCTATGCAGTTTATGGGGAGTTTTGATCTCCACTTAGAGAGAGGTGATGATCAACACTTCYGTATCTATAGCGTTAGAGAAAGCAACCTCAGTTTCTGTCCAGGAAATCTGAAAGTTTTGCAGCTGCTGTATTTGGGTTTCAGGTCAGTAGAGAGGTTTTCTATGATTATAAAATACTCCAAATTAAAAAAAAATCAATATTACTTAAATTTGTGGACAAAACTCGTAATACTTTGGGATGTTTGTGACAAATACATATGAATCAGACTTATTTTCAGTTGTACCAGGTACTACACCTTGGAAGTTTCTTCTCAGGAGGAGTAATTACTGAACACATTGACAACTCATTTGTTTTGATCTTCTARTCTAGTTGCCAGATATGATTGAAGTAGATAAAAGTTTTTATGCTAGCTCTGTACATGAACTCAGTGCAATTGCTTGCATGCTTCAAAGACTTTTTTTTTTTTTTTTTGCCATTAGATGTGGACTGATTTACTCTAGGTCCATGAGCCTGAGAATTAAACAACAAATGATTTATATAGTTTTAAAGGACCTGGATGAATTAACTGTTGTTCTGTCTAATTTAATGTTCTTTCTCAAGAGTTTTTTACACTAAAATGTCAAAAAAAGCTGTTGTAGAAATACTTAAATGCTTCCTTCCCTAACCTATCAATATATGTTAAGTTTTTTTATTATTTATTTTTATACCATCGTAGACTACCTCTTTTGCTGCAAGTTACAATTAAAAGTCATAGAAGTTARTAGAAATTACCAGTTACTCAGACGTAGAGACATGGGCCTTACTGCCTGTGGCCTCTTTCTCAAAAGTCTGTGAGCTTTACTCCTAGCCCGTTTGGAGGCCATCRCCTCCTGAGTGGTTAAATGTTTGCAGTAAGCATCTTTAATGCAGTGAACAGATGTGTGTAATAACTGCCTAATGTTTTGCTAGGTTTTGCGATGGAACAGGTATGGTTACTGCTCCTGCTGACAGTTAAAGTGCTTTCAGTGACTGCTCAGTTCAATGGATACAACTGTGACGCTAACCTCCATAGCAGGTTCCCTGGTAAGTGTTTAATAGACTTCTTCATAATGGCCTCTTTATTGTCTTGGTTCAAAGTAGTGATTATTTTTAAATAGAGAGCTTTAAATTTATGTGGTGCCTAGGGGTAGGACTTCACATTAAATGAATGTTAACTGTCTCAGTGACAATGAAACTTTTCTGATGGTGCACTTTACATTCGTCTTAAGGCACAGTGGGCCAAATTCAGCTTAATATTAACAAATAGTTCTTCCTTGACACCAGCGGGGTTTGACCTGCTTTTGCCAGAGCTCTATTCTGTCCAAAAGATTCACCAGAAGTCACATTGCTGGAAATGTTCATTACGGACTTAAGAGTCTGACAGTTATAGCTGTTTTTTTTTTCATGCTTTAACTGGATAAGGTAATAAAATCTCTATCCTTTTATTGAAATACATAAATACATAACTAATTTTGAGAAAGATGTAGGTGAAGGCRGAATTCAGTGACTCAGTTCATCATTAAGCCCATGGTTAGGGACAGGTGAAGCAGTGAAATGTGTGTTTATGTGATGTACACTCATACCTCTGAAAAAACAGGAGATAAGTTGTTCTGGGGACGTTAGATGCCGAGAGCTGTTCATACAGTGAGAATTGAAAATGAGCGATCTTAGCAATWTGTGTGTTGGAGTTTACTTGGCTCTGTTACATGGTTTATTCTTCTTCCTTCCTTTGTTTCTTGGACAGAATAATACCATGAATACTAGCTGGTTTTCATTTCCTATTTTTCTGAGGTAGCAGTTGAATCGAACAGTTTAGTGGTGACATTATTATGCTGTAATACCTTTCACTGTTGTTTTCTGAATAATTGTAACTTTGATTTTTCAGGCAGGATCAGTTCTTTCGTTAAACCTAAGTCAATCAAAAACCTACAGTTTGTATTGTTGCCTGTTTTTCCACCACACTGCTAGGTGCTTTGTGGAAGTAAAGACCAACAGTGGGTTTGATTATTCATACACTCAATTGATGTGAATATGGAGAGTAGAGACATGCAAAAAAGGTCAAGTAGATTGTCTCCATCCCTGACAAATATCACCGTTTAACTGATCTTTCACAAACGTGCCTGTAAGTTTCCCTCCTTAGGTAAAGTTTTATGGGCTTGACTAGAAGAGAGAGTGAATTGTGCCTATCTGCGTCAGATCCATTTTTCATAGGTTTTCATGCAACTGTTTTCCTGTTTCAGGCTGCTTGAGAGCGTTTCAGCAGCTGAAGGGAAGTTCAGATTCCTCTTTCTATTTTTTTTTTTTTTYATTTGCACTAATCATTTTTTGCAGTAGCTCTGTATCAAGGCTTAAAATCTGCTATGTGATACCCGTGAATTGCAGACAAACATTATTGTGCGCRGTTAGGGGCTACTTGCAGTTCTTCTACTTAAAAAAAAGGGAGGGGGRGAAGTCTGATTCAATGTTAAACATTTCTGCCATACTCTTTTCCGTTCCCATTCTTCCGCATAGGAGCTGAGAGTTGAGCCATGGTGTTTCTTGTACGTAATTCTCAAGCAGTAAAGATTCAAAGGCTGATATTTACCTAACTGTCCCAGTGCTGATTTTGTGAGCTAGGAAAGAGGAGTAATTGTCCTTAAGTTAGGCATGCAGTGTGAAGGTTAAAAAAGACCCAACCAACCAAYCAAWCAAAAATCCCAGTAAACCTCTGTCCTGAAATTTAACAGCTGGTATTTTCAGTTTGCTGGAGGTATTGCTATGTAATACAGTGGGACTAGCAGAGCTTTGTGGGGTTCATGGAGCATAATTTTATGGGTTCAAGATCCCCATCACCTAGAAGATGGGTGAGACAGCCTGTGCTGGATGGCGAGGGCTATTTTTTCCACTATACTTTCATTATAACTAGCACTTAGTTCAAACCTTGAAGTCTGACTGCTTTCAGAGTTCAAAAATAACTGGAGTGGGGAATGAGAGGACAAAAAGGAGAATGCTTCAAGGAGGATCCTTGAGGCTGTGAGGCTGCTCACAGAGCCTGACTATGCATATGACTCTCCTCCCCCCTATTCTTTATTTGTTCTGCTTAAGAAATCAATCATTTTAGTCAACATAAATTCCAAACATGGAGTTAGAGTGGACTTTTTAGCTGAGGTCTGTGGTGGTGATAGCAGAGATGCTATTGCTTTTTAAAGTTGTTTTTTGTTGTTGTTTTACTGTTTTTTCTTCTTTAAATTAATTTCATGAAGAGCAGAAGATTAGGAAGCTTGTCTTCAGCAAAGATTAGAAATTAAGCCTTCCTAAAGGAACCTTAGAGAAGGGACAAGGGCTTTATCCATTCTTAATTTGATTGTGTTCTTATCATTTATTGTTTGGTGACATCTTGCACAGGGATGGTACTGCATAAATAGGATGATAACTAATCAGGCAGGACTTTTGTCTCTGCTGTTTGCAGGTTTGTTTTAGAGTGTAGGTGTGAAATAGCTGGGCTGGAAAAAAACCCATTATTTGTTAAATAGAAAATCCTGTGACTTTTTATACTACTAGCTAGGCGTTTTAGAGAGTACGCAGTAAGGTCAAATCTTGCCATCGTTTGGAGAGCTGTCTGGAGAAGAATGCGTTTGTCTCCTGACAACATTTGATGATTTGTAATGTAGCTTTAGCTCTGCATTGCAGTAAAAGCATAACTCCTAGAATGCTTTCGACGAACAGAACCGTAGCAGCGTGAACATTTTCAGATGGGAAGGGAATTTTAGGGGGCTCTTGCTGTAAGTGTTGCAGCGTTTTCATGTATGCCACATTTTAATTTTCTACTAAAGCAGCGGTTTGATCAAAGAGGAGGCTTGCACAGAGCACAAAGCTGGTTTCGAGCTATAAATGACCAGATGATTTCACCAGAAGAGGTGAACTATGATCTGGCCAGCTATTGTATTGACTTCTCTTGTCTGTTCTGGAGCAGTTTTTGGCAAGGTGTGGAGGGGTGTCAGAGCAGAGGTGGGCAATGGACCTGTCTGCGTTTCGCTTACGTTTCTGTGAGTCCGTCCTTGATTCAAGATGGCTTCTGTCACCCCAGTGTCAAGGTACCTCATGAACTCTACTGTGTTTTGCATATGATGCCCCTGTGAGTACTGTAGYCCGTGTGATTTGTGTCAGGAGGAGGCCAAGTGCATTGTCCTTAAATAAAGTCTGTGACAAAAAGGCTGTTATATTTAAAGCTCTATGAGGTCTCACCTGGGTGACCTAACCATCAAACCATCTCTCCTCTCTGTTAAAGTGTTTACAGATGGAATCCAAGTGTTCTCRTTTAAACTGCTGTAGGAGTAATTTTTAACAGTTCAAGAGAAATGAGCAAGACTTTCTTCTTTTAATATCTAAAGTGACATTGTATCTGTTTGCTTCTGGTTTCAGACACRCTTCTGAACAAATGCCATGTATTTTTGAGCTGCAAAATTGGCAAATTTGACAACAGTACTCCTTGTAAAGTAGTGGAGGAAAAGGTACAATCTGGTACAGTGGCTTATCCTCCTGTATAGTGCAGAGGTCATTTTTACAGGGTGTGTGTGGACTCATTCCTCTTGGTGTCAAAGAAGAATTTTGCAAGTAGTAATGGTATCTTAACCGTAAAGTAATATCCTGCTTTTTAAAGGGTTTGAAGTGAGTTATAAAATTAAGTGGGCTACTTTAATATATTACACTTGYTATTTGCAGTTTGTTACTATCTGTTTCTGCATTGATCCAAGTAAGAGTAAAGTCTCGTTCCCTTACATCCCCACCTTAATATATCCATGAAGTTGTTACGACAGTCAATACCAAGGCATGTGGCTTCTTGACCTCTGTACATTACGTGAATGGCATTACATATGTGTACAAACCAGGAGAGTTTCATGCTGAATCACTTGAAGTCCTACTTTGCCTCCAGTACCTTTCTGCCCAAATTTATCTCCAAAGAGTAATGTTTAAAACAACATTAGCTCAGGACAGAGTTTAGCCAGTTATTTCCTGCCCTTGATTTGGCTATAAAGCCACCATTAAAGCTGTCTAAATTAAACTGCTTGTGTTCCTCTATCGGGGGGAAGAGCCAGTTCATTGTAATAGAGACCTCATTTCCTCTCTGTTGTGGCAATGCAGCAAAACAATTCATTTCAGCAGCCTTAATGGTGTGGTATTTGCTGAAGTTGTTCTGCYACTTTTAATAGCACTTAATCTTTTAAGCAGATGCAATAAATGAGTTGTTATATAAAGGAGTAATGCCTGTGTTTAACTTGATGAAATACGTCACTTCATAAAGCCCTAGGAAGAATGAAACTTAACAAAAAAAACCCACTCTCATCACCTAAAGGCAAAAAATGAGTTTGAAGTAAAGCTACTTTATCTTGTTCTGTRGTTAAACAAAGTAACAATTTGTTCATATATCCTAATATGATGCTTTCATTTTTCTATTCAAGTATGTAACAGTCTTCAAAATTTTCAAATAAAAGACCAACTTCTTCATCCAAGAAATGTTTACTGTTGTTCAAAAATCAACCAGTTGCAATAGTTGCTATTTTTTAGGACTTTTGTGCTATTATAATGTACAGAATGAAAGATTGCAAGACACTTTGTAGTACTGATCATTGTCTTTCAAAAGCCAACTGATTTTTTGTCAAAGCTAAAGCTGATGGTTCTTGGAGGAAAAAAAAAAAGCGGCAACCTTTGAAGATGCCACAATAAAATGTTCTGATATGCTGTTGATTGTACTTCAAAGTCTCTATAGCCTGAGACTGTAGTGGACTCTAGACAACCTCAGACAAGCATGCACACCTTCAATGCCAGGTGCTGGCGAGGGTATGCTGGAAGGCAGAGCTCAGCTTCCTGAGTTTCTCCAAGTCCCTGGGAATTAGTTTCAGAAGGGGGGCTATTCAGTCAGACCCCAAATATTTAATCCCTTGCTGTTTTCCACTCCCTTGCATTGCTTCAGCTTATGAATATACTGTTGAATGAGCTGGTGGGGAACTTTGGAGAAATAGTTTTGTTGCATGGTAGCTTGTTACCATATTTTAGTTCATTTTTTTTCTTTAGTGAAGTTGTTCAGTCAAATAAATCTGCTTTTCAGAATAATGTAGTTTTGACCTTTATGTTCTGATATTGCTCTCACTGGGATCTAAAAATTGATTTGATCACCAGTTACAAAAGCACTGCTACAGTAGTTCTGTGGTAATTAGATGACATACATCTTCTTACAATGTGTTCTCCTGTATTTTTCTTGCAGCTGAACGAGATATCAATGTTTTCTGTGGAGTGCAGACAATTACTATGAAGATAAATTTTTGCACAGTTCTTTTTTCTGGTTATTCTGAAACAGATTTGGCCCTGAATGGGAAACATGGGGATGCTCACTGCAGGGGGTTCATCAATAACAACACCTTTCCAGCAGTGGTCATTTTCATCATCAATCTGAGTACTTTGGAATCCTGCGGAAACACTTTAGTGGTAAGGCAAGATTCAAGTGAAATTGTAGCATTGCTATTAAGGCACTGGGTTGAGCRTATGCCCTGACAGCATTGTGTTTTAAAGATAAATAATGTTTACATGGTCTCCTTCAGTTAGCGATGTATTGCACATATCAAAGAAAAACAGGAAAAGTTGTTAATGTATAATTGTGGTTACTAATTAGAAGATATGGTAGGAGAAGAATTTGCCCTCTGATTAGAAAGTCTGTTTTCCATTGTAATAAATTTTTAGTAGAAAACAGAATTTCCCCCCAGAATCCAGACTTTTGCCGAACATGTTTTTAGATTCTGTCAGAATTTTTCAAATAACTATTTAGAAAATGAAAATTAAGAATGGTTTAGTTTAATTGGGTCAGAATTGTGGTCTGGGTACTGTCATGCTCTATGAGAGGACCTTGCCTGACAGATCTACATTCTATGGTAAGGCATTGATTTCAGGCTGAATGTCACAAGAGACGTAGTCTGGCCAGATATCCAGCTCTACAGAGGAGAAGGCTAACAGCAGGCATCACCTATAGTGGTCCTGTAAGGTCAAAGGTCACGCATCTACATGAAGATCTCAGCTCAGTATGGAGTATGGAACTGCTCATCCAAAAAAAAAAAAAAATCAAATTTTGAATATTGTTTGGCAAAAACATTAAGCATGATCTAAGCTATGCACTTGATTCATGACAAAAAGCTGAAGTTCAGATTTGTATATTCAGCTCTAATGCTTTACTCAGTGCACTGTCATCGTCTGTGTTGCGGTTTTTTGCCTGGTGGTATGACTTCAGTGTCTGCATTTATATTGCTACTTAGTGTGTGAGATCTCAACCCTTCTAAAATCAAGGGAGAAGGTTTGTACAATTTGTCTGCYTTGCACTGTACATACAATTGGAGTACAAAGTACTCCAATTCTAGCTGGAGTTTGTAGTCATGCATAAAGATACTTGCCACTTTTCATAATAAACACCTACTTTAARGTTCCTTAAACTCTGAAATGTTCCATGTTCTGTGACTTGTTTGTCTCAGACTGAATTTTATTTCAAAATTCCAATAAATACAGTTCAACAAAAAAGTTCAGGTAGTTCAGAAWTTTTTTTCCAATTTATCTGAAAAGCTCTAGACCCTCCTATGACTTGGAATAGAAACATTTGACAAGTAGGAACTTTTTGCTGTCCTTTTGGAGCTGGCTGCATTGTAAACTCATGGAATTTCCCTTCTGATTATAATCATAAGAGATTGCTGTTAAAAAACAAAAACAAAAACACTCTGATCAGTCCAAGTAATTGGAGTTCCCCATGGGATCCCCACAAGACTCCACAGCATACAAGGCAATGTAGCAGCTGCTGAAAATGGAACCCCAGATTTCTCTCTCCTGCCTCAGTTTATGCATACTGTGCCATAAACGGAGAGGATGAAGTGTCAAGAACGCTCTCTTTGGTTTTGCCTGACTGGAGTAGTACAAACTCGTGCATTTTGGTTGTGTTTCATAGCAAAGACCGTTTACATTTCCTTTACTTTTACAGAAGGAGTTAGCATTTCGGAAAGAACTGAGGATAAAACCTAGATCTGTAATATGACAGACACAACTTATTTATTTATTTATTTTTTTATGAGGGATGGAAAAGCTAAGTGGAGCTGTAGTCAGTTTTACTGTATRCTCTAGACTGTATTCCTTAAACAAGGAAACAGATTCTCGGATTCTGTTTTTCATTGTCTTCCTGCCATTTTAGCCAATGGTTAAGTATAATATTGGAAAAGTGCATAAATGTATCAGTCTTCTACCAGGTGTTCCTGTAGCCAAAGAAATCAAAATACCTGTTATGCATCTCCTGCTATTCGGTTCCAAATGTTTTGACTCATTCACACCTCAGAGTGATTCTTCTGTGATAGAATATATTCCAAATCTTAAGAAACCACATTTGAAAGCTATTAAAAATGCCAGTTYTGCTTATACAGTTATACAAAAGAAATGTTAGAGTTGAAGTTCTGTGCCATCTCAATTTGGCCCTGTTGCATATGCACCTAATGAGAAAGTAATTTGTGACATGTTTATCTGCTGATTTCGCATGCCACCATGGTGCTGTTTTCAGAGCAGTAGCTGCAGATGGAGTGGGGCTGGAGGAAAGGGTGTTCTTCAGTTTTCTGCAAGCTCCAAAGATTCTGGTGAGCTGTGTCCTGTTACTGAATGACATAGAAAGCACAGGTATCCTGAGGTATACTTTTGAGTATACTACTGCTGAATTGAGCACAGGTGTCCTGAGGTACACTGAATACAGGTAACTGAATTAAGGTTTTGTTGACAGCTTCAAATAAGGCATTATCTGACTATATATTAAATGCTTGACTTTCAGCTCTTGAATTTCTGGCAGCATTTCTTTGCAAGTTATTTCTTAGACATGTATAAAATAGACACATGTACCTGAAGTTCAACTGTTTGCCTTGTGTCCACTTATAAAATACAGCAGTTTTAATGTGTCAAAACCAAAAATATCAAGAGTGGCCAAGTATTGTTTCTGTGAATAAAATTGTTAGTGTAACAACAATTAGTGCAGCAAATGTTAGTGCTGCATGTGGAAGCCTGTTTTAAGCTATTATCTTTTAACCCTAATAGAAGTGTTTGTTAAGATTTTTCTAGGAGGTCTTGGGAATTGATTGGGAATGCTCAGAAGAGAAGTACCTACCAAAAGAAAGAGTAGTTCCAGGGTTCATCGCAGCCCTTTTCAATGGCACTTAAGAGTCTTGGTGTTTAAAAACAGCGGCATCCACTGTGCGCTGTGTATTCCTGACCCTGGGGAGGGCAGAGGGAATTTGATGTTAACAGATTAATTTCCGAAGGATTTCCTAAACTTATCTCTGGGTGAATTATGAATTAAGCATCAGTGTTCTTAGCGATCTCTTATTCCATGTTAACCTTCTGGTAATACTTCTTTTCTCCCTCCCTCAATAGGTATCCTCAGCTCGAGGTGTCAATGCCTATGGGAATACCTCGGTGGTACAGATAGGTAATGTTTCAGGCTATATAGATACGCCAGACCCASCAACGATTATCAGCTATTTACCTGGGCTTCTGTACAAATTTAGCTGTAGCTATCCACTGGAGTACTTGGTTAACAATACCCAGCTCGCTTCGTAAGTGTGCTTTTCATTCCTATGTGTTTATTTCTCTTATGAACATAAGCCCATATACACATATACACCTAAATATATGCATGCCAATGCAGTACAATCAATATACTGATTCTTTAGCCTTGTAACAGTGGGAGGCGGGAAAGCACTGAACGAATCTGTTGCCAAAGTTAATGTAAAACTTGCMTTAAAATTCTAGTGTTTTGAGGACAGAATGGTAGCAGCAAACAGGTGGAAATTCATCATGAAATAGTTTGGAAACRTATGAATATGGAGTGCAAAAGAGAATATTTTTAATGAGTAGTTGCTGTACCTCATGGAAAGTGGATTCCTTTTTGTCACTTTGCTTCTCTGCTAATTATTTTCCTGATTCATGTTTCCAGCAGTATACATTTCTTTCCCCATATTTAAGGTTCTGTCAGCGTTTCCACTATAAATTCCCATTTTTGGGTTTTATAACCCAAACACAAAAATTAACTCCTTGTGGTGTGGCTTGTGGAATTTTTATTGTTAAAACCCACTGTAGTKATGTAAACACAAAATACTTTTTAATCTTTACGGTAGCTTGTTTTCTAATTCTGTTTTAGGTCATCAGCTGCTATTTCYGTGAGAGAGAACAATGGCACGTTTATCAGCACTTTGAATTTATTGCTTTACAATGTGAGTATAAAACGTAGTAGTATGGAAATGGGATTAGCATAACAGAATGTAGACTCTTCTCCATTATGTGCTAGTCCCTTCCACTCCTTCCATGAAGACCCAGGTCTTTCATCTCAGTAGCTCTCTGATGCCCTTTTTGCTTGCCTGTGCCTGTTGTCTTGTATTCTTATGGCTGGCCTTTGAGGACACGTGCACTGACTTTTTGTTCTGAATTGATACAGTTCCTCAGTTTAAAGCTCTGTTTTTTCAGGTTCCAGTGCCATGTAAATAATCAGTTGTAGTAATAATATTCAAGCTTCGGAGTTCACATTTGTGGTGTTTGTTTTTATTATATATGTGAGTGTGCCTTTGCTCACATTTCTGTATRTGTATACAAGTACACTGTACTGATTTTGAGACTCCCCTCTGCAGAATTCTGTAAAAAAAAATTTCTAGATCTATTCTCTCAGCAATAAACTATAGCACTTTTGYTGATTTCCTTCCAAAGCTATAGCACATTGTACATGCTACCTCATTGCATGATTTTTCAGTCTTAAAGGTCAAAAATTTTAATAATGGCTTTCAAACAACACTTCTTTCTTACCTTTCTAGATAATTTAACTTGAATATGCATTATTGTATAAACTTTTATTATATGAATATGGATGGTGACAGTAAAACATGAAAAATGCACGGACCTCTACTTAACAGCAACATTAATCCCTGAAATGATATTTTGATGTTGATTAAAATTTTTATTCATACATTTTAAAACCCTGATTTAAATATCAATTTTTCAATCTGTCAAGCAACATTTTTGTAAATTATGAATCTGATTTTTTGCATTATTATTCATGCCATCATGATGTCGAGTTATAATTCATGCAACTGATTTAAAAGTCAATGCTTTATACTTTGAATATAATGAGCTATAAATATTGTAACAGGACATTTTCCAAAGGTATGTTTTTTAAAAAAATCATGTTTGTTTGACAGAACAGAGCTGAATAACAAGCTATAATGTGATAAAATGAAGATTATATTTCTCTCATTCTTAAATAAACTTATAAGCAAAAAGATGGGGTGGAGGAGGGGCTACAAAATTTCTCTGCAAATGTGAGAATTGCCCACTGCTTGCATGTTGGTACTCTTCAGGACCTAGTTCTGCAAACATTGGGCTAACAACGTTAATATTTTTACTGAAAAAGTGCATTTGTTTCTCCCATACCAGCTGAAAAGATAAGTTTTCACTCTATCTCAATGAATTTACAAGTTGACAATGATTAATGGTGTTTCATTCTTCTGATTTCAGTCATATTATCTACTCAAGTAGTAGGTATTTTCCTAGTAGAAATAATATTGCCAAGGCTGGCAGATTCAAGAGGTGGATGTGCTCTTTTAAAGAGATGACCTGCTCTGACAGGTCGCAGAGTTGGTCTGTGTGTGCAAATATGGCTCCCCAGGCCTCCAGGACTGAGGAGGCTGAATATGGGGCTAGCTGTAAATTTTGGCTTGATTCCCTCTGAAAAATCACGTCTTCTACATAACTTATTCTTTCTTTGTACTGCCTACTGCTCTACTTGGTTTTGCCTGCGGCACTGAACCGATTTTTATTGTGGCACTTTCAAAATCCTGCTTTGCAAATTTTTATCATGTCTTGAGTGCTTTGACCTCCTATAGGAGACCTTTCTCAACATGTGGATTCCCTATACTTCCTGGAATAGCAATCTATCTAAGTGACATTACYTGTAAGTGCATTTTGATATGCTGAATTACATCTGTCGCTCCAGACTTGTTTCATGGCATCTGTTGGTCATTCCCAAGAGCAACATTAATGATTCAGCCTATTACCGAAAAACTGACATTCTGTGACAGAGCATAATAAAACAACAGAATTTATTTGTGTGGGGAAAATACCCAACTTCCTTTTTTTGTTGTGTGTAGTTTTCTTGGAGCTGCCTTTTTGAAATGTTAGCATACAAATGAGAATGTTTTGTTACTTAAAAYCTTCAACAAGCCAATTTTCATGAAAGCTACATTTCAGCTGTCAGAATATGGGTATTCTACAGGTTGAGATATATGAAACTGCAGAGGCATTGCAGTCTTCACTAAACCAAAGGACTATAACAGTCTTTTCTGGCAAAGGGCTCAATGTGTCAGCCCAGTCAAGCCACTCCTTTAGAAAATGCATCAGCTGCTGTGTTAGGCAGTGGGGGACATACTGAGGTACTACCTTGTAATGACCTCTTTGTGAAGGGTACTTTTTCTTAATCAGTGATGAAACCACTTCATGAAATCGTAAATAGACAGATTCTCCAAAGTAGTTGTGTAGGATAAGGCCGGTCAGATGATAATGATCTTTACAGACAAACTTGCAAGGAAATGCCCTCACTGTTCTTTGCTTCTTCGCATTAAAGAGGACAAAGTAAATGACAGTCCTATAAAGAAAAAATCMAAAAAAAATGGAGGTTCAGTTTATAAATAAGGAAAGGTACCTCTCAGTTGTCACAGTGGGATTTCTGGTACACTGAGGCAATGTTTRTTTTTCAGGATTCAACCTACAGCCAGCAGCTCCATATCCCAAGTACAGGTTTACCTTTGAAAACCAAAATATATGCAGCTGTGAGAGCAACCAACCTTGATGGCAGGTACCATAAAGGATGTTATTTCTTGCCTTGCCAGATTTTAAGCTCTTGAGATTGTAAATTTATTCTCCAATTTATAAGCAACTGTTTTTCCTCATAGCCTTTTGTAGATTAAAAGGGTGGTTTGCATTTTGATAATTGTTCCTCTTGGCCAAAGGAAATCTTGTACTTCAAGCTGAATGCATGACTTGCTGCTATCCTTATATCCTCCACACGTTTTCCTGAACTGTGCTTTAAACCTCATATTCCTGTTCTTTAAGAGAGATTCTCCTTGAGATCAAATAAGAAACTCATGAGCTTTTAAAAGCAGGTTATTTCTGGTGCTATGCGGTCGTGACTTCTGTAAGGAGGTAGATAACAAATAGATTGGYAGGAAGTTCTGTATAATGTTTGGCTTGCATGAAACTAGATTACTTGATTTATATCATTCTGCTACTGTAGTATATGCTGCTTAGTTTTGTAAGTCAGAGATAAAAACAGATGATATGGTGGGAATGCAGGATGACTTGTTAAATATAATAACTTGGCTTCAGTGTAACAGACTGCATTATCAGTTTGTATACCTGCCTCTACTGTGTTTTAGTCTTTTCTCTCTGACTCTCTGTCCCTTCTCTTACAATTATCTRTTCCCTGATTATTTATCACTTTGCTTCTTGTGCAGGTGGAATGTTTTGATGGACTACTGTTACACCACACCATCTGGTAATCCTAGTGACGATCTTCGATACGATCTTTTTTTCAGGTAGATCTTGTGCAAACACACTTTAAAATCACAGTTGTGGATCTCTTTGTTGTTCTAAACTATTTGGAAATCTAAGCAATATTAATTGAGAGATTGTGCTTACAGATAACATGTCAGAACTTACCCTGTTTGTGAACATACACATCAGAAACAAGTGCACAGTCATGAGAATTATGAAAGTGGTGAAACATACCTCTAAAAYAGATCTAGTAGAGTCCCTAGGAACCTCCAAACTAAATGGCTAAATTTAACATTTATTTTGCTAAAGGCAGGTAGGTAGGTACCCTTGCAGTGAATGACAATCGTATAAAACATCGTAGAACCCAATTCAGGAAAACATATAARTAAATGTTTAAAGATAAACGTATGCTGTTGCTGCTACTTTCAGTAATAACATATTTCCTTGAATTGGAATTGAAAGCATAAATAGCATGTTGACGTTATCTCAGTTTAAATCTCATCAGTGACAGTTCCTGCAGGTACCACTTCATTTGGGATTACCTCTCTATACCAGTTAGCATATTGATTACTTTTTGCTTCAGGTCTCAGATTACCTTAGTCACTGGAATTAAATGGTTCCTTGGTAATATCTGTGATGTTGCAAAACAAAACTGGACTGTTCTGTTGCAATGCATTTCAGCAGGTATTGTACAACCTAAACCGTATGATCCATGACTGCCCATATAGAGTGTTATGGCTCTCTGTTCTTTTCTGTGGGGCTAAGACATTGAATTTGCTGTGTAAATTACCTTACTCTCAGCTACTGGCTTCAAAAAGTGACGATACAAGTGCTCATCCTAGTTTTAATCTTCTCTACAAAAATTAGCTGTGACAAGGACCCACAGACAACTATAATTGAAAATGGCAAGAGCCAAATGGGCCGATTTTCCTTTGAGGTGTTCCGCTTTGTGAAGCACAAGAACCAGAAGATGTCTACAGTCTTCCTTCACTGTGTGACAAAGCTGTGCAGAGCAGATGACTGTCCCTTTCTTGTGCCAGTAAGTTGAGTGGTTGGAAGTTCCTGTTAGTTATCTGGATATGAAATAGACACACTTTGGAATTATTTTACAACCAAATGCAGAGGCTGCTTGGTTGAACAAAAGRAAGATGACTTTTGGAGTCTGGAGTAGGGATGTCTGTCTTGTGTCTGAAAGCATGTAAAACAACTGATGAAGATTATGGCAATGCATATTATTATCCACAGGTAGAATAATACCAGACCTGCAAAGCACAGGTCGTTGAGCATGGGAGAAAAGATATTTTCACATTTTGGTCCTTAATTTGTTATTAAAAGTAATCACTCTGAGGTAGCTCAAGAGCTGATATTCTTAGCATAGCATCTGAAAAACAAGGTATCCACAATCACTGCGTTTGAATATAAATGTTAGAATAATGGAAATTACTGATTATGGAAAAATTAAAGGTGTCCTAAGTGTTATAATGCTGACAAGGAGAATTTGAAAGTATTTCTGATAGTGAAGAAAATTTTTCATCAGCTTCCCTATAGTTCATTACAGTCTTCCTTATAGTTTAGAAATAGTTCTTTTGTTGAACTTAAAAGTTCACGAGGCTGTGTCAGTTCAAAAATTACTTCATTTTAGGAACATTGGGATCAACAAATATATTTGGGAAATCAAAACTTTTGAATAAATATGGAATAGTCAGAGTTGATGTCGTCAGAATGTAGTATCATTTCCTACTGAATGACTTTTCATTTAGAATTTTAAGATATTACCACTTTGTTATGCTTTTGGCATTTTGTATGTTATTTTATACTTTTATGTTTAAGTAATTTATTGTTTCTATTGAACTTATGTTCTGAAGATTTTGTAATTAGATAAATGGTCTTATTTCAGTGTCCAAGATTAAGATAGATGAAAAAGTTAGAAATGTTAATTAAAGATGGGTTCCAGATGATACAGTGCTGGGGATCATTTTGATATGGGCCATTGCTTTGTTGCTCTTTAAAACTTCCTGGAAAATATGTGAACTTTAACTTGAAAAGTTTATTAGAATAGGGATAATAGCATCTTCTCTATCCCTAGTCAAGCAAAAAACATTTACTGGGAAAACTGACTATAAACAAAGCTTTGGGAAATTAGCTGCTGAAAATTTAGTGTAYTATCAGATGGATCTTGTACATGACAGCAGTGCAAATCTGTAAATGAAATGAGGCAAAATACAACTGGAAGCCAGACATTTACAAGATGCACTTCTAGGGAATGTTGCAGCTGTTTTTGTTGTAAAGTAATTTAATGCATACTAAGAAATAAAATCGAAGTTGTAGTATTGCTTATAAAAGAACTTACATTAAAACTAGAAGCACAGAAGGGCAATAATTCCATTCTACTCTGAAACTGTGATTGTTTTGATTCATTGCTCAGATTTGCAGTAATAGAGAAAGAAGAGATGCTGGCAGGAGAACAACTGGGAGCCCTCAGAGCACCTCTGGAAATGCTGTAATCTCTGCTGGCCCCATCATTACAAGGAGTGGTAGGAATAAGTGAACTTTTTCAATATACTGCAGGAATTTCAAAAACCTGAAAAAATGCTTGGCAGTTTAATGAGAATTTKCAGTGATTCAGAGGCTGGATTCTCCATGAGTTTGCTGGGTATTTTGCAGCTGGTGGAGGCTGTTTTAAGGGAGGAGGGCAGGGAGGGACTGGGTACTTTTTTTAATACTATTGGAGTCTTTGGTAGAACTTCTTAGCTAATATTTGTGTTTGGCCCTCACATAGTTCTTCCCTACTCCTAGTAGAATCACTGCGGGATACAGTTAAGCATGTAAGGCCRTTATAAAAATCTGAACTCAGTGAGCTGACATCCTTCTTGTCAGATTTCACTGAGGAATACGGAATTTAAGGTACCATGTACACATCTCAATTTAAATTCTGAGATCAGATTGGAGATGTGAAAAAAATAAATGATTTGGCAGGTAATGAATATTCACTGTCACTTTCTGTTTGCTGTCTCTTCCAGTATCATCTTAGGGGTTTTCAGTGCTGCATAAAGCTAATACATACTATGGGTAGGCTTCAGCTATAGAGAAAGAAATAGGACAAATGCTCTCTATTTTTAAACAAAACAGGTCAAAATCTGATTTCTTTTAGATTTAGGGTGAAACTCCATGGGTTTACATTTTTATTCCTAGAGATATAAGAAAAGAAATTCTGAGAGTAGCCTGCAGTCTCTGAAAAATAGTTGTGACCACTGTTGACAACATAATGAAGATAAAGCATAAAAAAAAGTTTACTTAAAGATAAGCATATCTTTCAGCAGTTTCAGATTTAGAGAGACCAGAACTGAATCTCATATAGGAAAAATAACTGAAACACCTTGAGAATAAAATCCTTCCTCTTTTACATGCAATGTGGTTGCCCCCACATATACAAAGACAAAAATGACCTGTCAGAGTAAGGAACCATCTAGTGGGAGACCATTTAAAAAACCTGAATACACTGAATAATAATCAGCATTTCTGCAATTGGAACATATTTTTTTTTCTGCTTTATAYATGGCCCCAATTGAGTGCCCTTGCTCTTGTCATCTGATTAGTCAGCAAAAAAGTAAAAAACTTCAAAGCTGCATGTGTGAGTACTTATGGGAAATGAATGACAAATTTGCCCAGGCAAACATTTATGTTAGAGAAATGCTGCCTTAGTCAACGAATGGAAACAAGATAAAGCTTGTTATCTAAGCAGTCCCTATTAAGTAATACAACTTATGGTTCAAATGCTGTAAGTTCTGTTTTTACAAATAAAAAAAAAAAAGGTCAATAACCTTTTAATACTGCATAATTTCAAGCAAACCAAGATCTGTCCAGGAATTTGTAGTGATCCCAAAGTAAGAGTAGACTATTTTGTACATAAATTTGTTGACAACTGTTGTGTGATTTTTAGTGAAACATGAATAGGGCTGAAAAGGGAAAGTAATCATTTTTGAAGTGTCTCTTATTTGAGATATGTAGCTAATGTTTTTATAGACTTAGAGAGACTTCTAAATGGGATGTTTTTGGAGCATCTCACTCCTGCTAATAGAAKCATGACTTGACAGGCAGGGCTTCAAAAAGCTGAGATTCAATTCTGAACTCCACTAGAAGTTTCCTGAGTGGAATTGGGCAAGTCACTTAATCTGACTTGTATTTCACTTCTCTTTCTAGAGCAAAAAGAAGGAATTAGTATTTCCTCCCACTGTCCCGTCACATTTTGAAAACACATTCATTAATAGTTTGAAGTGCGTGTGTACTATTGTCAAGCATAGAAAAGGATGCAGATTATGAGAACTTCAGGTTGATTGGAGCTAACAGGTTTGTGGATGATGCATGCYGTGGATGATGTATGCCATGGATACAGTGCTGGCTTGCTCTGGGAGGACTCGCCATCTCTGGAGCAGTGCTGCATGGAGGTAGTTATGCTATTTTCAAGGCCAACAGTGGTCCAGTTTTAGTACAGCTACATTTGTGCAGAGCTGATAAGGCCTGCTCCACCTGAGTGACCAAGTTATGTGGCTGCATTTGCATGAATGTGTGGTCCTTCACTTGCCACATTTAGATTGGTGTTGCATCACTCACAGGGCTGGTCYCATGCATTTCAATGCCTCTGCAGAGGCAACTTGAGTTAGGCAGCTTTGCCCGTTATTCTGGTCTCCAGTTGTTCTGGTAACAAAGCTGTTTATGTAATTACCTTGATAGGAACTGAGAAGTGCTCAGTGCACTACTACAGATGACACTGTCCTTCTCCTGTGTATTTCTGAGCTCTGGTTTCTAACACTGAGTTCTTTTCAGAGAAATATTATTCTTGTTGCTTAATCTAAAATAAGTCATTGCAGGARAAATACACAGAAGAAAATGTTCTAGTGTCTGGGTATGGAAACAAAGCAAGTACCTGCTTGTGAAGGTGAAATTGTGTAGCTTTTGATGGATATCTCACTTAAAAATATAAGACAAGTGCTCAAAATAAATGCATATGTGAGCTGTACTTAGGAGTTGAACACACACAAAAAGCAAAAACAATGAGAAGAAGTATAGTTTTGAGATGGACAGTGGTAAGTAAGCAAAAACTGAGGATGAAATAAAAGTGTGTCCCTGAATATAATTTCACTGTATTACTGTCAAGGAAAAAGTATGTGTGGTGAGAGGGCATTTTTGTAAACATTTTTTTTGTCAGTAATGCATTTTTATTTGAAAAATTCAGGTTAAAATATTTTGTCTATACAGATTATCCTGTAATACAGTTATCGGGAACTTACTTTCCTTATAAAGGAACTTACATGTAATATCATACTTATGATTGTATTTTTATTAAAAGGGACAGAATAGAATTGGGAACCTTTTCAAGTAAGTGGTTCCTGTGCTAAGTGTGCGTGCGTGCGTGGTGGGGTGGGAGRGGAAGAGTTACCTCAGAATACTACATGGCTTTATATTGGTGTGCTCACATTAAAAATTAAGAAGCTTCTTGTAATTAGTGTTGCTGTCCTGTTTCTGCTGGACATTTTAACAGCTACTGGTCAGTGTTGTAAATATAGCTGATGTGCWTTGAAAATAAAGCTAGGGCTACTGACTTTAGAGTTTGAGGTGGGGAGGAGATAGGCAGAGGTGTTTGTAAAATATAATTTACCCATTTTTGTATTTTAAACAGATGAGACACCAACCAACAATTCACAGCTTGGTAAGTTAATCAGAATTCCAAGAAATACAAAAGAGAGGGTTTATGTGAGTGCAATAGAACTGGGTAGGTAAACCATTTAGGCTCAGTATGCACTGAGCTGGAATGCTTTTTCTTTTTGGCTTGTTTTAGTCATTTAAATGAGTACATGCTGACATGCTATAAAGAAAGCAATTGGTGAATCTGGAATGCTCAATTTAGTTTGTGTACCTGGCCCAACCAACTTCTAATCCATACAATGGAATTGAAATGAAAATCCACTACTCTGACATATGAGTGTGAGGGAACGTTGCAGCTGCCAGGAGCAAAATCACAAGTATAAGCAGTAAAATCTGTTCATGCAACAGAAGAGTTGAACAGCAAAATGGTAATTATGGTGCTGTCCAGCTTGATTCACAGCTCAAAGTGAAAAAAACCTGCTTCAGCTGCTATTTTCTTGGCATTTAACCACATGAACAGTCTATGGAGGAGCTTGGATAGAAATCATTATCTCTGCTAGGGTGATGAAGAAGACAGCCTGCAAAGGGTCTCTGAAGTTTAGGGCGATTCTCCTTTGGTCACCTGGAGGAATTGTTTCAGTCCCTCTGTTACTGTTCTCTGCTATTAAAGATCAGTAGCTAATGGCTAGGAAAAGACRATCAAATTTAAGTAAGCAGGGGTGAGGTCCATTGGGCCATCTCACTTCTTTCTTGCTCAGAGTGGGACCCACTGGCATAAGCAACCTACCCTGTCCTTGGAGTCAAGTAGCTATCTGTTCTGCTCAGTCAACTGTGCAGGCTCCATAGAAGCAGCTACCTCTCCTTTCTGCCAGGGACCTTCTGTGAAGGGGCCCAGAAAAGCCTAGAGTAGCTTAGATGTCTGATACTAGAAACACCTGCTAAGGATCTTTATATGCTTTAGACTGAATTGTGGCTAAGCAGGATATCAGGGGAGAAATTCTTCCATTAACTTGTAGGCTGCAAGTCCTTATACGTCTGCCTTAATAGTTTTTGAACAGTAATAGTCTTGCCTTAAATAGCATGTGGCAAGGTCAGTCACCAAGTATGAGGGATTATGCCTTAGTAGTGCCTTTACTGTGTTTATCCCCAGCATGATGGGTATTGAAAGAACAAACAGCTATTCTCTATGCTTACTTATACTTAGATAATACTACAGATACTCATTTTGCAGCTCAGCTTTCGTTCCTACTTGTAATTATTCTGTATCTAACATTCTGTAATGGGCAGACAATAGTATTTGGCACTGCTGAAAGATTCTAACCAGACTTACCTGTGCATTTTTGTTCTTCATGCAGCTCATCCAAATGGACCTCCTTTCCAGCTGAATGCAGTCACCAGCACACTGATTTCAGGTGTGGTCATCCTAGGAATCACAAGCATTTTTTTTTTCATATGTTCCTTAACTCTTCTGCGCAGAAAATGGCCCAACACCTCAGTTTTGAGTGGCATCCGAAACCCAGTTTTCAACTGAAAGTGGTGATTTACTTGCACTTTTTCTCTGGGGTTGCCTTTCTTGTCTGTGAAATATACTTCCATTAAAAAGTAACAACAAGGCAAGATTCTGGCTATATCCAGCTTCTATTCCACATACTCTTTATTTGTAGACTTGCTAGACATAGTTGTATAGATAAGCAGCAATGATATTGGTAACAATTCTAGGATATTATGAAAATCTCAATTGTTTGTAATCAGACTATATGACATTATGCCCATGGGTGTGCTGACAATAAAACTTGCATCTCCAGCTACTCAGTAAGGTATTAAAGCTGAAGATGGTTAAGATGAGAACTTCTCGAAGTATGCCATTCTTAAGCAAAACCTGATGCATTTGGAAGCGTTTGTAAGTTCATACATGCTCAGTAAGATACGGGGCACTTTTATTTTATCACGATTTGCACCGCAAATCTGAAAAACAACTGTGGGCTCAGGAGGAACTTTTCTCCTTGATATTGACTAAAAAGAACCAGAGGGAGGCTTAGAATAATGAATGACTTTTGCTTATTACTTATTTGGAATTTTTTTCTTATGTCTTCCACTGAATTTTGGTTATAGCCCATGAAGTAAGCCAGGGCAGAATTTGGCTGAGTATCCTTCTGAATCAAGTGTTTTAGGATAAATTGCACTTAGTCCCAGGGAACTATGCTGCAGTTTTTATTGAGATGGAAAAACTTTTCTACTAAAATCATTGAGAATATGAGGGACAGCTTTAAACCTAACTAAGGTTCAGCAGAAAGTTAGTTCTGCACACAGTCAAAACTGCTGTATCTTCCAGTTAAATTCTACCCCTATGAATTGTTCCAAGTGGAAGAAAAGAGAGAGTGACCCATTTTTCTTCCCCTCCTTGAACAAATAAATCAAATAATGCCAAAACCTTCCTCATTCAAAATTATTTTTGGAGCCCAATTTGGCAGTTATTTTGAGTAAAACTCTCTGACATTCTCATTTGTAAGGGACAATTTTCTGCATGAATTTCAAAGTTCTCAAATTAGGCTTTCCATTATTTACTTGAAGAGTTGTAGATGAACACTTCAGCAGATACTTCCCATTGGAATATCTCCATTGCGTGGATGAGGGAAAGTGGGGCAACTAGAAGAGTAACAGGCTTACAAGCAGTACCAGTCTATTGACTCTAGCTAATCAGAGAAACCTCAGACTTACCTGAATTGTGTATGAGTGACCATGTGAAGTTGCTTGGAATAGACAAAAAAAGGCTGATACTAGGGAAGCCACAGCAGGCACAACATATAGTAAGCTGGACTGGATAGGCAGTTGGGATTTTGGTCACAAATTCTGCAGTTAATTCAGAATTCCATTTTCATGTACTGTACCTATTGGTCCAGAAACACCTCATTAATATTTATCATTACCCTGTGTTAATCATGTCTGTTTTTGTTCATGTGATACAACTGGCTAATGATCAGGTCGCTTTGGCTTTCAAGACTAAAGATGAATACAAACTTGTTCTTAGTTTTCTCTGATCCTGAAAATGCTATATAAAGGCCTGTTGTTCRCAGAACATCCACTGTGCTATAGTCTGGTACCCCTAACAACCAATACTGTGCCTGTTTTTCTCCAGTCTTAATACCTCAGAAACATTTTTTGCACTTCAGGGTTTAGGTCTGATGACATGTAAAACCTGATTGTTTAATAAAAATTATTTGAAACACTTCAGAATGAATGTTTTGTCTGATTATTTTCCCTTTCAAACTGCTGCAGTTTTATATTTGCTTTCAGTGACCTCCTCCTGCGAAGATGAAAACTAGACATGCTTATTTAAGTTACAATTTGGTAAGAGCTTTCAGCATCCAGGATAAATTAATGCAGGTGTGGCTTTACTGGTCTGGTCCTCAAAGGGTGATGAAAAACTCTAGAGACTTGCATCAAGGTCTGGATATACATAAAGTCAGATAATCTACTGTAACATACTCATAAAGACAACTCACAGAAATTCCATAAATGTAATTTCCACTTCATAACTAGTAGCATTAGTTGAAAGTTTCCAGTGATGGAGATGCCACTGCCATCCTTAGTAAGCTGTTCCAGCAGTTGATTACTGTCTTTAGTACTTTGCTAGTCTGTTTCTAACCCTGAAGATGCCCAGCTTTGTTTTGCAGCCATTAGAAACTGTTGTGTCTTTGTCTGTGAGACTAAAGAGACTCCTTTTCTAAAAGAAATCTCTGATTTGTTTCCACCTAAAGATGCTTAGACTGTGCTAATTCATGTGTTGTCCTCTGATAATCTAAGCAGTTCATCTTCTACAGAGCATGTTTTCTAATCTTCTAAACAGCCTTATATTTTGGTTAAGATCACAGGGAAAAAAAAAAAGATGAATGCTGCTGCTGCTGCTGCAAAAAAAAAAGAAAAATAAAAGCTGTCATATAGCATCATACTTGTCCTACTGCAAGCTCTACTTCAGCTTGATTTTCTGGAAAAAGAGTCTGATGCCTTTGTATAGAAAGAAGTAGTTTCCAGTAATTAACAAAGACTTGCCTGTCAAATTTTTAGTCTTGAATGGCCTGTTATTATTGGATAACATTTTTTTTTAAAGTAATATTCAAAATGTTTTTCCTGTGTTAGTTAAAATTTCAAAAGTGGTCTGTTGTGTTAAGAGCTAGAATGTTATCCCGTGTTGCTTGTATAACTTTTCCTCAGGCAAAAATTGTGTTAGGTGCAAAAGGGTGCTCCCACAGCGGTTAAATTAGTGAACAAGGTTCCTACAGTCAGCTGTAGGAGCCATGACTGAGCTTGTTATGGATAGAATATCTTTGTCTTGATCATTCATTAAATGAGATAAATATTTGTTGTGGATTCACAGGTGCAAAGTGCTATGTAAAAACAGGCTTAATCATTCACAAATTTGGCATGGGGATACTTTAGGAATGTTTTTTATGGGAAGTGGTTATATTTGTGGAAACATCTCTACCCTGGTTTGTTTGAAAGAAGTTTACAGGCATTAGGGACCTCATGGAGGCCACAGCTTGTGGCCTCACCGCTGTGACCAGTTTCCAGAAATAGGTTAAGTTAGGTGTGGAGTGAAAGTGCATAAAGGCTGCATGCTACTTTTTGAAGGGCAGAAGCTTAGGTCAGAAGGCAAGGGGGCATGACTTGAAAGCATAAGCTACATACAGCAAGAAGAGACTCCTGGCACYCGAGATGCCAAATTTTTAACAGATCTGTGAAGAAACTCTGGTCAAGTATGTAATGGGAATCTGATAGATTTCAAGTGAAATTAAAGTACTAAAAGAATACTGGCTCTGCTAATAAAACCAATTGTATTGAGTTGGCCATTAGCTATGTTTAAAAGCTGTATTTGTGCGGAGGTTAGATGTGCCAGGTGCTAGTAAGCACAGCGTGCTTAAAGGCTCTCAGGTCAGTGAACCAAAATGCAGAAAAGAAACCAAACCAGACTCTAAGCTTAGGTCTAAATCCAAGAGAACTTAAAAAATCTATAGAGAGATGAAAACACTTCCTTGTCTTCTGTCTGTGGAGGAAATAAATAGCATATCCAGCTGGAGCTACACACACCACTGTTCTGGATAAATTGAGCTGATGTTTGACAAATAGGCCTTGGCAAGGGGAGCTGAAAGTAAATCATGTTTCCCACTTCATTTGGCAGATGATGTTTCTTACTCTTAGTATTTTGATATCTCTTAGGCTTCACAAATACTCAGTAAGAAGCAGCCTTGGCTAGTTAAGCTACTCTTCATCTGGAGGAGGGACAGACAGGAGTATCGTGATAAACTGGGAAGTGTTCCAACTGTGGCAGATAAATCCTTCCTCAGGTTACACCCAATCTTTATTTCAATGCTATTTGGACCTTTCAAATGCTTTTCAGGCAGAAGCACATTTTTTTTTTTCCTAGTAATGTGATGGATGAGGAAGGGAGAGCAGAAAACAGCTCTACAGATTCATTAGTGACTGGACTGGCCCATTTAACACACTGGTAGTTTCAGAGTTGTATCATCACTCTTTGCCRCGGTGTCTGTTTTGAAAAGTTTGCATAACTCTTCCATTATTTACTAGTTAGTAAGTAACTCTTTTCTAGACATTAACTTGTTTGTACAGTTAGGAAGCACGTTCCTCAGACAGATGAACAACACTTCTCAATTACACTTTGCGTTTTYGCCAAGTGATTTACCTTGTGAGAGAGTAAACTAGTTACTGCTGGCAAACCGAAGAGAGCTGCCAGCCAGCGAGATTGGAAATGCTGATAGTATATTTGTAGCCCACACTTTTGGGCTGCATGGCATAGTGTGGAAAGTGCTCTGTGCTAAACCAGGGCCAACATCAGTCCTTTTGACCAGGAAATACCACTTAATAATAACTCCAATGTTTTGCAAGTTAACTTGCAGTCTCCAGATAAAAGAAGAAATCTTGAGTGGTTGACAAGATTTTTGGTATTCTAGAAATACTGTATTCTAGTGTGAGCAGACGTCAAACTCTGTATACATCCTGAACTGGCTTATTTATGTTTAAAACCTAGGTCTCTGAGGTGCATTTATCAAATATGCTTATTTTGCATAAACATGAAAAAGGTTTGCTTCAGCATGTTTTCAACCAATTTCCCTGGAATGGAGAATGAATCAGGAGAGGCTGTGTGTTCCTGCCAGCAACGTACTAAATAATCTCCTGTCAACATGAAGAGGCTGAATGATGTCCATTGCAGCTACACTTCAGAATGGGTAAGGCAAAATCTGCTCGCTTTTGTGACTGTTTTCCCCTGAGCACTTTTATCCTCTGTCTCCTAATTCAAATTGAGGTCTGCCTCCATTTAGTCAGTTTTATTATTCTTAGCAGGTGGTAACATCTGTCTGCGCAGCAGCTGCTTTGAGGGACAGGCATAAATAGTTTTTTGTTTGTTTGTTTGTTTTAAGCTGTTCAGAAAACGAAGAATTTTTACATTAATCAGGGGAATTCAGTGAATTGTACTCAGTATTATCACACGTTACTTTATATAGCAGATATACCTGATTTTTTTTTTCTCTCCAAATAGTAGTGAATAAAAATAATAATTCTGTTAATTGGAATGTTAATGGCAAATGAACAGAAAGGCAAAAATTCAGTGTGGGCTCTGGACTGGATGATGCGTTTGGAGCATCAGTGACCGTGACTTAGTTCAGACTTGGAATTAGAGCAGACGTGGAATTATATTGGGTATTACAGCAAAATACGTGTGCATACATTCACCATGTATGTATCGTATGTGGGCTTGTATTGTTTCTGGAGGGAGTGACTTGTCACAGCAGCTCATTCGTGGAGTCAAGCCTTGCTTACGGATGTCAGGGGCTACAGAGCTGAGTCAGTGTTATGTGGTGGAGTAATGTCTACAGAGATTCATCTCCCCTCCAAACATGTACCAGTAGATTGCACATGGCCATCGCAACACTGTAACTAATAGGAGGTTTGGGTAGAAGTACAGCCAGAAGCACTAAATGGGCATTCCCTGTTTGGACATCTGCTTCCAATCAAACTCATTTTTGTTTCTTGGGGCCCTTCTAGGACCTTTCCTGAGCCCTCCTAGGCTGTGGGTCTCACTGTGGTAGCACTCTGTATGTGCTTTATAATTTGACAAAGCAAGAACATAGCCTGGATGATGCTTTTGCTGCTTATTTGTGTTCCTGCGTATTGGTATTGCTGAGCAGTTTATTCCACTATGTGCAAACTCCATATAGACTTACCCTAGTGGGAACACTGATTAAATGTATTAATGGAGTTGAATGAGTTGATAGGAGATCACCGAGTCATACCCTCTTTGGAGAATTTGCTGCTGCTTTCCATAAACAAAAGCAGATCAGCAAGAGGGGCAAGTGGCAGAGCTATGGACTTGGGCAGTGGGGAAGGCAGCCCCTGTAGAATGGACTGTCTCAGCAGCTGATAAAACCAGTGACTTGTCAGGTTGCAGGGAAGAGAAACTTTATTCCCTGCCTGCAGTCACCTGGCATCAAAGGCTAGTAGCCATGTTGTGTAACAGGACTGGATAACATTTTAGGATATTTGGCCCGTAGCTGCATGTCTGTTCTTGGCTGAGTATACCTCTTAGGGCATTTTGTGCGTATGGTAAACTCCATAGGATAAACTAGGTAGGTCTATATAATCCTTCAGTAATCTACTTTGCTACTGAGCTTGCAACAGTGGACAAAGTTAGTTTCCCCTTGTACAGATCACTTACTCACCAAGAACAGGCTTTTTTTTTTGTCTTTGACTTTTTGACATTCTCAGCACAGTTAACTGGGAAAATCTTTTATCAGTACTCACAGACAACTGCACTGGTACACTGATTGGAGAAGAACTTAAGTGTGGAAGCCTTTATTAAATTAATGACATTTATTAAAAGATGCTTGAGTCCATCAGGCTGAATTTGTGGGTGTGGTTTGAATCAGAAAGCTCTTAACTTAGATAATGTTAAACATCTCAGACATGCTTTTAGGATGGTCCTGTTTCAGCCAGTACTCTTTTTACTCCTTTAGAAGTAAAAAATTAGGGAAAAAATAAATTAGGAAAAATATAAAACAAAAGGAGAAAAATTATTTTGTTGAACTTGAAACTGGTATGACTTCACAATGGTACTCTTTCTTCAGCATTTTTCAGTTGGGGATCTGCAAATTCTTTAGGTGTGTTAAGTCCCCAAAGCCTTCTACTCTCCAGTCTGAATTTCTTTCCCTCACAGGACAAGTGATCCAGCCTCAGACAATCTTCGTTACCCTGTGCTGGACTTGCTCCAGTTTACCCAGGCCTTCCTTGTACTGGAAGGCCCCAAACCRGATAGTATTCTAGAAGTGGTCTAACAAGGTCTGAGTAGAGGGAGATAATCACTTCCCTTGAAATACTGTCTGTGCTCCTTTCAATACAGCCTAGGTCACGGGTGACATTCTTTGTTGCCAGGGCCTGCTACTGGCCTCTGTGCACCGTACTGTCTACCAAGATGCTCAGGTCTTTTTCAGCAGAACTGCTCCCCAGTCAGTCAGTCCCCAGCTTGTATTGTTGCGAGGGGTTATTCCCACCCAGATGTAGGACTTTGTCCTTGTTGAATTTCATAAAGTTACTACTGGCCCATTCCACCAGCCTCTTTAGATCCTTCTAAATGATAGYGCTTCCATTCAGAAGCATATTGACCCATCCCACAAATCTGGTTTCACTTGCAAGCTTGATGAGAGCGTGCTTTGTCACAGCCTCCAGGTCACTGATGAAGACATTAAACAGAACAGGTCTCGAGACAGACCTCTGTGGCACTCCACTTGTTGTCAGCAGCCAGGCAGAGTGTAACCCATTAATTACTGCTCTCTAAGCCTGATCATCCAACCAAATTATTGGTGACCTAATTGTCTGTCTGACAGATAGACAATTGTCTATCTATCCAGACTGTAACATTTTAATTTGGGTAGAAGAATACTGTGGGAGGCAGTGTTTGAAAACCTTACTGAAGTGGAGGTAAGTGACATCTGCTTTGCAGTTAACCGCAAATCTAGTCATTTTATCATAAAAAACAGGTTAGTTTTACCCTAGGTAAATCCATGCTGACTTTTGACAGTCAACTTCTCCTTTATATACCCAGGAATGTGTTCCAAGAGGACCTGCTTCATGATTTTACTCCATGATTGCTCCAAGTGCTAAAGAGCCCTTGAGATTTAACCCATGAGGCCTTAGTGTTGTCACCTGGAAGTAACTGTGAAATTCACTGTTGAAATCTGTTTCCCATCCACCAGTGGCAACAGTGGCCTACAGTTGCTACCAATTCCTCTGTTTGTTCAACTGGACGAGATTGTTGCAGTGCCCTTCAAGGTGTGTGTCTTGCTGAACTAGGATAGTTTCAAAGCAATGCATGAGAAGCAGGATATTGCCTTGTGGACCCTTGTTTCTTTTACTGAAGAAGTTGTAATATGTAATGAATGAGGCAAGGAAGTGCTTTAAGAGAGGATAGTCATGTAATTAAGGTAGCTGCTTCCTGGTCTGCCAATTTAGACCATGCTTCTGGATCAGTCCATGGTTAGACATAACAAGATTGTATTGTCAGATTGAACAGACTCCAGGCTGTGTGCCTTGGTTGTTCACCTTGCCCATGAATCCAGTCTACTCAAGCTGATGTCTTGATGATATTCCTTGCTGCCCT